>NC_141045.1:17487500-17510000 GCF_052040795.2 Danio rerio
GGTTACTCTCCTATCAAAGTTTGTTTATTTTGTGTTTTCCAGTAATCTATTGGTTGATATGGTTGGATAAATGTCTGCATTGCATATCGTTAAAAATACTTTTAGTAAGATTGAAGACGCTAGTTAATGCACGGTTAATAATACTTAGAATTTTACTTTGCATTTACTTATTATTGTTTATAGATATGATGCAGATTTTTACCATTTTTTTCAAAGGATTTAAATTGAGTAGAAATCAGAAGAATATGTTTTATTTTAATTTTAGGCCTGTCACTAATCAATATATGAACTTGTTGTGCTATACATAGACATTTGATCTGATTGCGCATTAAAGACATTAATATTCTACACCTACCTTGAAGTTTATATTCGGACATTTATTTTTTATATTAAATTACAGGAACTTAATTAATTTAGGAATGAGAATTCAGAATTATTTGAAATATTGTGCTATTGTATAAACATTATATAATCTGTCACATAAAAAGGTCTTAAAATGAAATCAATTATGCTTATCTCAATATATGTGACAATATATTGCACAACAATGGTTATTTATTTTGACAGGCCTATTTAATCTTTTAAGAGTCGTCCTAGTGATTTTATTTTTTATTTGAAATTAGCTCAGTCATAGTATTAAACTATTACATACTCATTTAATATTATAGTATTAAATTAGTCAATTACAGCATTAGTGCTCAATATGAACATCCACTGAACTGAAGTTTGAAGCATTTTCTAGCTTTCACTCAGTCACTCTGCTCTTTCCTTTTCATCTTTTTGGTACAATATTACTGAAATCAGTCTGATTCAGAGAGTGACTCTGACGCGGACAGACCTGTATCTTTGGATTTGACTGAAAACCCTCGCTTTGCCAGACCTAAAATTGAGCCAACACATCCTTCGACAACTCCAGACAAAGCCAAATGGCAGGTAGTATCACTGAGCATGAGAAAGACCCTACAATGCAACAGTTTATGTGTCCACTGCCCAGATATTATATATATATATATATATATATATAAATATATATATATATATATATATATATATATATATATATATATATATATATATATATATATATATATATATATATATATATATATACATACATATATATATATATATATATAATATTTTTTAATTAAGTTGTATTTTCCTAATATTTACATTTTTTATGTTAATTCTGAATATTATATTATATATTTATAAAAAAGTTATAGTTATTTTATTCTAATTGAGTTTTAATTTGTTACATTACTTTAAAAAGTAATTATTTTAATAAAATTAACGATTAAAGCATTTTCTAAATATTTTTATTAATTGTATTTCTTTAAAAATAAATTGGTATTTTAATATATTTTTACTTGATTTCAATAAATATTTAACTAGATTTTAAATAAACTACTATATTTAACATTTTTATAAAAAAAATATTGACCAATAAAATTAATTTCAGGTAAAAAAAAAAGTAATTTATATATATATATATATATATATATATATATATATATATATATATATATATATATATATATATATATATATATATATATATATATATATAGATAAGTTCATTTTAATTATTTAGATTTCTTTTTACTAAAATGCAAGTATTGATATTCCATTCAAAATAAATTAATGAACATAAAATAATAACCTAGAATAAATGGATCCTTCAAATAACCCTTTTGAGCAAATTTAAAATAATATGGAAATCTAGGAAATTTGCATGCAATCACTCATATTTTAGCCTGGAATGGCTCCAGTGTATATTTCATGCATCCCAAGTGATTCTTTTTTTCTCTTTTATCTAATTGGGTGTTGTTTCAGCCCTCCCCATATCTGAGACTGCTAGAATCAAACACGCGGAGCGAGACTCTTCATACTGAACACTATGTAGAAAGTCAGAGCAGTCACAGACTCACAGAGATCCAGTCAGAGTGTCAATACAGTTCAGTGTCTTCGGCGTATAAGAGCAGTGAACGTCGACCCAGATCTCCTCTCATTCCCTTCACTCCCACTCTCAGTCCCATGATGCACTGCTTGCAGCAGCTGGAGGAGCAGGTCATTCAGGTGATGCATTGGATAGTATTATACTGCCAATGAATTTCACTAATGTTTGTCAAAGTATCATTAAACAGGACATTGACTCATAAAACCCCCTTTATAGACCGTAAACAAGTGTGATTTAATATATTATTATTATCAACAGACTAAAGTAAATGTTAAAGTAAGGTTAGATTTTTTTTAGATTAGAATTTAAACCACTTAAAAAATAAAAGGTATAGCAAATATTTTGATTTATTCAAATGCGTTACATTAAAATGAAAATGAATGTCATACCTTTGATTTATATTTTATCGCATCTCAGATTAAAGACGATTTTGCTGAATTTGTTTTCTGAATTATGACAATTTAAAACTACAAACATGTGTTATTAATTGTATTTTTGCTAAAATACACATTTAATTTAAAATAAAATAAAACAAATTGAAAATTTTTATCACCTTTTTGAAGATGATAAAAGTTTGGTAGATTTGAAAAGGCTTGAAATAAAAAAATAATAATTATGATTTCTAGCTCTGTTATTGCTTGCAAAATAATTTAGATTCCTTCTCTAATATTTAAATAATAATATAATGTATTGTTTAAATAAGAACTATATGTCATATTTAAAAAAATTAAATATATAAATATAAAAATATATTAAATATATATGAAATGAATTTAAATATATATTACATTTTCTAATGTAAATGACAACATATGAATTTGATTATTTATGCTGCAATTTTTTGCATTAAATATTTGAATAAATTTCACAGAAAAAGAATGACTGCATCTCTACAAATGAGGATTGAAATGTTTTAAGAGGTGAAAAAAGATATTTAGATACTTACTTACACATTTAGTACATTTAAAGGTTATTTAACCTAACACCAATATTAATTGAAGTAATAATGTAATACAATAATGTCACACAAAGAATTTATGATGCAGTGCTCTTTTATTTTGTATTATTATTTTTTCATACTTTTTTGTCATCATTGTTATTATTATTTTTAATATTCTCATCTGTAAGGGGTTAATTGGGGAAGGGGTTGTTCTGTAAAAAATTAAAAAAGAATAAAAAATAATAAATAAATAAAATATTTAATAAAATGATAAAGTTTTAGTGTTTAAGTAAAAAAAATTCTAAAAAACTCTTGAAAATCATTAAAGATCTTTTTTTTTTATGCATGCATTGCATGACTATATCGACTGTAAACTTGGAATTATCAGTTTTCTCATTGATTCAGACAGTCATGTTTCCTTCTTTTTTTTTTCCTTGAAATCCTCAGCAGAGGAAAAGAGAGCCGTTGAACAGAAAGAGCATTAAAGAGCGAGCACAGAAGCTGAGCAGCCTGTTCACCGGCAACCCTGCTCAACCTCAGGTCAAACACACTGCACCAGATCATCATGGGACCCTGTTTTCTGTTCTTAGCAGTTTAAGTGCTGCATGTGTGCTCTGACTGGAATAACCTCAGCAGTGTAATGCTTTATGCAGGACTGTGAGGTTGAGGGATGTTGATATGTGTTCACATCCGCTGATGTCATGATGTGACTTTTTCCCTATCGTCTTACCTTATTAGTCAACACAACTGTGCATGTAGGCTGCTTCTGCTTGTCATTTGTTCCCTTGTGTTTTACCGCAAAACATTCAAAACATAGTTCAAATGTGAAACTGAAAAAATCTAGTATTATTTTAACATTTTATTTGCATTCAACTACTACTTATAGTAACAGTTTTATTACAGTCAGGATTTATTTATTTCCTTGATAATGTGTACTACTAATCAGTGTGATAAATACAAGGCGTGGCATGGGAACTGGTTGAAATCTGGTGAATGCGTGAGACTTGAGACCCCTGCATGAACTGAAACATATAATCATGTAACACTGCATGCTGTATATAGTTTTCACTATAAATTAAAGATTATCTATAAAGCCGGGCATACACTGTGCTAATTTTTGTTCAATTTTGCTCTAATAATAATGATCAAAATAATAATAATATCATAATATTTAAATAGTATTAACTACACTAACATTAATAATAATACTTGTTTTCATTGTATTAATGTATTATTTTATTAGTTGCTAGTTATTATTTTTGTGGAATATTAGTATTATAGTAGTACCATTGATTATTATCATCATCATCATTATTGTAATTATTATAATAATTATTAATAATAATAATAATATAAAATTAAATTGTTTGTGTGATATCCAGATAATTATATTAAATGTAATTTCTAATAATAATAATAATAATAATAATAATCTTTTAGTGTTAAGTACACAAACATGAATAGTAATAATAATAAAAAAGAAGAATACTTGTATTAATGTATTATTTTATTAGTTGCTAATTATTTTTTTGTTATATTTGTATTCTAGTAGTTTTTTAAGAAATAGCTCATTTAATACTGTGATAGTAGTTTATCAATTTTGTATTGTTAATAATAATAATAATATAAAATTAAGTTGTGTGATATTCTAATATTTGTATAAAATGTCATTTCTAATAATAATAATAATAGTAGTAATCATCATCATAAAATAATATTTTAGTATTAACTACACTAACATGAATAATAATAATAATAATAATAATACTTCATTGTATTAATGTATTTTTTATTAGTTGCTAATTATTATTTTTGTTGAATATTAGTATTATAGTAGTATCATCATATATACATTGTATTTTAAGAAATAACCCATGTAATACTGTGATGGTAGTTTATTATTATTATTATTATTATTATTATTATTATTAATTAGTAATAATAATAATAATGATAATAATAATATAATCTTAAATTGTGTGTAATCTCCCAATTTGTAAATAATCTCTAGCATGCAACTTATTTCTATTGTTTATTAGTCGTATTTTTCTCTCTGTGCATTCGGTCTGGATGTCCTCAAACAGACAGATGAAAGCTCTCCTGCTGTTTCTCCTTCCTCTCCTCCTCAAACTATCCCAGAATCCTCCACTCTTTCCTGCCTTTTGTCTCCTGCTCCTTCACTCACACACAAACAGGTAAAAAACAAAAAAGCTCCTCATCTGATCACAGTTTTACACCACATCACTTTGTTTAAGCCTGAATAAACTAAGCCTTATTTGAGAAACCATTCCTGAAAGCACATTTTGATTGGTTTGCAGTGCAGTGAAGCTTCAGAAACGCATCTGAAGGCTGATAAACACACTGAAATCAGACGTGTTGAGCGCCTTGACCCTTCCAAACAGGTATTCAGCTGCAGGTCCTCACTGCAATCAATAGAGGAGAGAAAAAGAAAATCATAATACGCTGACCTCAACCCCTCATGACAGAAAAGCCTGACTTGTTTTGACTCCTGTTCTGTGGGATTCTGAAATGTAATTGATTTCTGACTGAAGGCAGAGGAGAAGTGTTTAGAGTTCATAAGTGGTTTCGTTTGTTACAAGCGTCTCAGGGAAAACGATTCAGGAAAGTATGTGTTAATATATGTAGTGTAGCATTATTTTCTTTGGGAGTGCACAACACTGTTTGTGATAAATAAGGGATATATTGATTATTGCTAATGGGAAAGCATGGGGAATTGATATGGCGATTAAAACTAGTAATATTTCTACACATAAAATTCAAGTTCAATTCACTCATTTACATTTGGAGCAAACAATATTTGAATTATTTGAAAAGGCTTGTCAATTATTAAAGAAACGCAATTAAAACGCAATTATTAATATTGATACTATTCTATTATTAAGATTATTGTAACATTTTAGTGTCAGTTTTTTTCACAAAAATTCTATGCAAAAAGAAAATAATAAGTTACTTATTTATTCCCTAATATAGCAATAATATGAACACTACAACTGATTTTTACTCACAATAATAAAGTTATTTATCTACTAATGATAAAAAATATATGAACAGTACTGAAAATAATATGCAGTTAATAGATATATTATAATTATTATTAGTAGTCGTACTTATTAAATATATTACACTGTATTCATTTCAATTTACAGTATTTTACTTGATAATAATGTTACTACTACTACTACTACTACTACTAATAATAATAATAATAATAATAATAAATAATAGTAATAATAATCGTAATTTTAATAATAATAGTTATGTTAATAATAAAAAAGAATTCTGATAATAATTGTAATATTAATAATAATAATAATGATAAAATAATTATAAACAAGTAATTCATTTATTCAAATAGTTTATATAATAAAATAAAAATATATAACAATTAGTAGTAGTTTGTTAGGTATATTAAGTGCATTATACTGTATTAGTTTCAATTTGCAGTATTTTACGCAATGATAATGATAATAGTAATATTAATAATAACGATAATGTTGATAGTAATAATAATAATAACAATGTTAATATGAATAATTATACAAATAATTGTAATGTTAATAATAATAATAATAGTAATAATAATGATAATGTTAATAATAACAGTGTTAATAATAATAATAATAAATAATAATAATAATAATAATAATAATAGTAATGTTAATACAAGTAGTAATAATAATAACAGTAATAATAATTATAATGTTCATTAAATCAATAAATTAAATCAAATTTAATTCAGACATTAAATTTACAGATTATTATTATAAAATTATTTTTGGGGGGAAACAATTTATTTATTAATATAACTACAATGGTGATCACAATACTACTACTACTAATAATAACAATGTAATAAAATAATATTAATAACATAATAAAAATAATTATAATAACTGATATTTAATCATTTTAAACAAGTATATTATTGATTTAAAAACAGTCTGTTCTCTTTTTCTGTAGTCTGCATATATATCTTCCACTTTTTTCCTTATTCCTGCCTGTCTTTCCCCTTCTCTCCGTGTGTTCGTCATTTCCATCCTCTGTTGAATTCTGCTGCTCAGAGAACAGTGGGTAAAGTCTCATCTGCTATCGGAGTTAAAGCTGCGACTCTGGCCATCTTGTACGAGACCGACCACAGACCCAACAATCCTATCACCCTCTCACTGGTAAGAGAAAGAAAATTTTTTGAAGAATACTGGAAACTGGTAGCCATTGACTTCCATAGTAGGTTAAACTGGCTACAGGTTTCCAACATTCTTCAAAATGTCTTCTTTTGGGTTTGTGAAGGGTGAGTAAATGATGACAAAATTTTCTTCCTTTTTTGGGGGTGAACTGTGGGAGGCAAAATACTGCAGGTACATAGAAGTCAAATGTAACTAATTATGCTAGTTCTTGTTACTAAACCATTTTACTTATTTGTTGTCATAATACCACAATTGATTAATGAAAATTTAAAAATAATCTCTCATTATCTGGACAAATATGTTGAAACATTTATTAAAATATGGCGTTTTATGTTCTGCAGATAGAAGAAATTGTGTATTTGTACATATAATAAAAATCCAAAACATTTTGTTGGACCCCGACTGACTTGTATAAGATAAAATGAAAAATAGAAAGTGTTTTTGGACATAAGTTGAAATCAAAATTATTAAACACCCTTTAAAATTTTATTTTTTTAAGTCTTATTTGTTTCATTTTGGCTAGAATAAAAGCAGCTTTAAAATTTTTAAAGCCATTTTAAGGTAAAAATTATTAGGCCCTTTAAGCTATATATTTTTTAGTACTCTACAGAACAAACCATCGCTATACAATAACTTGTCTAATTACCCTAAACTGCATAGTTAACTTAATTAACCTAGTTAAGCCTTTAAATGTCACTTTAAGCTGTATAGAAGTGTCTTGAAAAATATCTAGTCAAATATTATTTACTGGCATTATGGCAAAGATAAAATAAATCAGTTATCAGAAATAAGTTATTAAAACTATTATGTTTAGAAATTTGTTGAAAAAAATCTTCTCATTAAACATTCGGTCCATTACATCATTTAAGGTCTTTAAGCGAACTTTGCTATCATATTTATTTTGGATTGTACTTGTTTTTCCTGAGGATATTATTTTTTTTTTGGTGATTGATTCACTGATCTGTATATAGTTTTCTATATACACGTATGTATTTATACTACTACTACTTTTTTATGTTGTGTCCAGTTTTTTGGATGTTGTGTAAGTTATGTTTTGTTTTGTCTTTTGGTGTTATTATTATGTGATTGTGATTAATTGTGGGACCCCCTTGAAAATGAAATGGTACATCTCAAGGGGTTTAAATGAATAAATATCAAACAGAAAGTGGGGAAAAAGTCAACTGGGGGGCTAATATTTCAGGGCGGCTAATAATTCTGACTTTAACTGTATAAGACCCAAGTCAATGGGGTTCTAATGTTTTTTGCATAATTAATAATTTCGCTCCTTGATTCAAAGTATTTGTAGAAAAATGCTACATATATTTAGGCAAATTGCTACATTTATTTAAGAAAATTATGTATGAACCAACTTTCATCATACAGATATGAACAAAATTATAACATCTTGAGAATGTAAAAGCTGTTGAAGTGGCAATTAATGGCTCATTTTGAGAAAACAGTTTTTAAAATGAATTTGTAATTCTAGACACAAACTGATAAGTTGCAACAAAAGAAAGACTTAAAAATCTCTGGTCTGTTCATATCCATAGCAGTCTAGTACTTCTTAAGATGGGTGGTACAATATACTTCTGTCTCGATTACTGTGATATTATCATAAACATTAACAAACATGTGACATGTAGGCACCAGTGGTGTAGTGGTTAGTGCGTCGACACATGTGCTCCGGTGCTCATGGCGACGCGAGTTCGATTCCCGCCTCCTGGTCCTATGCCAATCCTTCCCCTCTCTGAAAATGAAAAAAATAAATAAATAAATAACATTTCACACAAATCAGGCGGTTGGTCTTATGCTGATAGTGACAATTCAATCTGATGGCAAAGGTACGGCTCACTTGATACCTCACCAGAGGTGCTAAAAAAAAAAGTAACAGGTACAGAACATAGCAAAACAGGATGCTTTGAAAAAAAAAAAAAAAAACACTTTTATGAAATCAGTAAAGTAAAGGTGCGAGAATACTCGCTGTTCTTATTCATGCAACTCAGAGACAAACACTGAGTGTATATTGCAGTTTCAGCCTCAGGATGTGGAGCTTTTCTCTATTCTTTAGTTGTTTTTCAGTATAAAGCGCTCTGGTTTGAATCTTGTGATTTGCAGAAGGGTTGTTAAGAAGCTGGAGCTGCTTGCTATTCTTTTGCTGTCGTGATGTTTTCTGTATTTAAGAGCGTGTTTGTTTACAGACAGAGGCCAGAAGATGTGCAGAGTCTGGACTGGTAATGTGTGTTTTGATGTCAAAGCACAAAGCCTTTGTTGTGTTTATCAGCTAACTCTTTGGCTTTAAAGCATCGATTTATTGACTGATCAACTAAATGTTTGACTTTTGTGTGAAACTGACCTGCTCACTCACAGTGACTTACTTTATTGACCAAGTTTGCCCTATAATGTCGCAAAATATATAAATTTTTTTACTGTATTTTTTGCAAGTTGAAGACTGATGCAAATGTAATTGTTTCCATTTTATTTATTAGATTTATAAAATGTATTTAGCTAGATTTGTGCAAGACTGATAAGTTATGCAATACTTAAAAAAAATGTGTTTATTCTTTTTGTTTCTTTACATTTATTTTTATTTTAATTATTGTTTTTTTTTTACATTTTTACATTTTAAAAATTGATGTGAACTATTGAGTATTACATTTATTAAATAATTTTTTAAAAATTGTTTAAAAATCATTGAGTTCCATTTATTATTTCTATTTGAATTTATTTGTTTTATCATTTTTTTTTGTAATTTGAATATTAATTTAACTCTTAAAGTTCATTTTGCAGTTATTTTTATTTAAGTTTGGAGTAATAATAATAATAATAATTAAAAGATTTGAGCAAATTGAAAGTGACCAAAAAAGTTGATGTTTAATTAAATTAGTTTAAATGTTTATTTATTTAATAGAAATCCTTTTTTTTTTCTTAATTTTAATTAATTTCCCAGTTATTTTCAATTATGTTTTATAAATTAATCTTATTTATTTATTTATTTATTTATATTTACTCATTTTAATTAAGCATGCACTGAAATTAAAATTCTGGTCTGAAACCGAAACCAAAATTTTTGCATCCACTTGTCTGAAAAAAGCAAAAATATTATGTGTGTTATAATATAATATAATATAATATAATATAATATAATATAATATATTTTTAAAATATATGTATAAAAATAACAATGTAAAGTAATTTTGTACAACTTTTTTTTTATTTAACTTAATTTTACAGATTTTACAGAATACAACCCAATAATTAAAAAAAAAAACATATTGACAGTAAAATTGAATGGCAATTTTACAGCGTTGCCATGACAACAGTACATTATCTCTATTGCAACCAGCATGAAATGGAAAAAGCAATATTTTCATCCAATAATTTTCATCAGTCGAAAATTTGCTGCGTTCCAAATTTCAATTCCAGTTTACCTTCATAGCATCTCTTTTGTTCAAATAGTTAATTTTTGAATGGTTTGGATTGTCTTTTGCTTCTGCCTCTGTGATTAAATGTGTGTGTTGTGTATGTGTGTTTCAGGTGAGCGTGCGTAAGGAGTTTTCAGCATCTCTGGGCGGCAGCGACACCTGTGTGTTCTGTCAGAAGCGTGTGTACATCATGGAGAGACTCAGCGCCGAGGGTTTCTTCTTTCACAGAGAGTGTTTCCGCTGCCACATCTGCGGATGCTCACTGCGGCTCGGAGCTCACACATTTGACTCACAGCAGGGTCTGATTTATTTATTCAGCACTTTATTTATAAGAACCACCCATTTATTGCACTGCTGCATTGACAGGTAGTTTGATCAGTTGTTTCATGCTCTTCCAGGCACTTTTTACTGCAAGATGCACTTTTCTCAACGGAAAACCAGCACTAGGCATCGAAGAGGAGAGGTAATGCTAATATATTTGATTAAACCTGAATTTAATTGAACTTTTTTTGTTATACGTGGTGCTGTACTTCTTTTACTAATTACTTATTTTAATTATTAACAGCAGCAGGTTTGTGTGCACCTCATTTGCTGTCAGTTTCAAAATAAAAATGTTTTATATTAAGTCAACACAGTATTTTTAAAATATGACAAAGTAAAAGTTATTATATTTCTATAAAATGCATTTTTATTATTAAATTTATTATTCAGAATTTTTGTGTTATAGTAATACTAGTGTTGCTAATAATACCATTATTAATATTACAGGGTCCCCGCGGGTCCTTAAAAAGTCTTAAAATGTCTTAAATAAAATTTTCGATTTTTAAGGTCTGAAAATGTCTTAAATTCTGTAATTTTCCATAAGGAGGTCTTAAATTTCATGTGGGATCTTAAATATCATGTCCGACTCGTCTTATGGCGGCAAATCAATGCCAATATAAATCGAGCGCAGCGGTGATGTTTGCGCGTGAGGAGAAGTGAACCGTGAGCAGATTACAGGTCTACATGCGAGAAAATTACAGCTCGCGAGCGCACAGGGGATCTTCACGCGCGCGCTCAACTGATCCAGCGCGAGAAAACAAGTCCCGCGCGTGCACATTATCATCTGTGCGCACGATGTACGCTCTCGCGAGCGAGGTCATGCCTACAGCGCGCGCGCGATCAGTTCTCTCCGCTCGCTCGCTGGTTCTTCTCTCTGCTCGCGCGAAACAGTTTAGATTTTTGTGAGTCCTAGGGCGGGACTTGGTTTTCTTGTTATCTCTAACGCTATTGGCTACTCTACCTTTCCAGAAGTTAGCCGGGATTGGACGCAGGTAAGCTAGTTTCCCCGTTAAATAAAATTATATAGGAAATCTTATCATAATGTCACAGTGTGAAACATAGACTTACTTTCTCAGTAATAATAGGTGGAGACTTACTTTCAATAATGAGATATTTTTTGTAATAATTAATCTCATAATAATGCCTATTCTTACCATCATGACCAAGTCATATAATGACATATCAAAATAATGAGATATATTTCTGTAACAAACTTTATTACTTGGGAGAGAAAGAGAGAGTTATACCATGTGGCAAAAGATCTCTCCATTAAACAGAAATTGGGGAAAATATATGGGCTATTAAATCAGGACGAATAATTCAGACTTTAAATGTGTTTTGAACCATTTGATGAAGTTTAGCACCTACATTTAAACTGAACTCAAACTAAACGTGTTCAAATTTACAAAAATCTTTTTTTTTTTCTAAGATTCATTGTCCTTGACTCATTTTCTGTGAAGAACTAGTCAGAATAAATTGGCTGGACAATAGTATACAAAATAGGCTATACATGCATGCAGTGCATAAAGTACAAAGGTTTATAGTAAATATATTGCCATTAGTCTGTTATTCCACTAAACAGTTAAAGTCAGAATTATTAGCCCGCCTGAATTAATAGCCCCCTGTTTATTTTTATCCTAATTTTTATTTAACGGAGAGCAGATTTTTTTCAACACATTTCTAAACATTATAGTTTTAATAACTCATTTCTAATAACTGATTTATTTTATTTTTGCCATGATGACAGTAAATAATATTAGACTAGATATTCTTCAAGACACTTCTATACAGCTTAAAGTGACATTTAAAGGCTTAACTAGGTTAACTAGGCAGGGTAATTGGGCAAGTTATTGTATAACGATGGTTTGTTCTGTAGACTTTCGAAAAAAATAAATAGGTTAAAGAGGGTAATAATATGGACCTTAAAATGGGTTTTAAAAAATTAAAACAGCTTTTATTCTTGCCGAAATAAAACAAGAAAAAAGTGGGCTACTAATTTTGACTTCAACTGCATATGTGACCTTTAAGATGTGGGCCTGTCGTATAGAAAGTAGTATTTGTATGCCTCTGAAGTGGAATGATGTAATGGATAGTGAGTAAAGCCAAACGAAGATTGTAGAAATTAAATTGTTGCTCAATAGGTGGCGATAAAAACCCATCTGAATGTCTGTCACTGTATTTTTTGTTTAATTGGGCTAATCATTTTTGATTGAAGTCTTTATATGCAGGTTATTCAATCATTAACTAAAAATGAGATTAAAAAATATATATAATATATATAGATATATATATTTTACACTGATCTATATTACAAACAATGTTAACAATTATCTATAAAGATAAATTAATTATAATTATCTATAAAGATCTAAAACGCAAATAAACTCTTCTGAAGACAATATTTCCTAGAAAGATCATCCCCAAGTGTAATAATGAGCACTGCTGTTGTGGTTAATAATGAAGTAAAATACAACAAACCAGACAAGTGCTGCACGGACAAATCAAATGGGTTCAGAAAGTCATGTTACAAGAATGCAAGTCATTATTTTGGATATTATTTGACTGTTTCTCGAGATTGAATCCTCATAAAGTTCATAAAGTTCTCAGAAAGTTTCTTATGATTATGACTTGCAAATTGTATATATATTTAACGGCATGATCTTTTAACTTGCGTCCAATCCCGGCTAACTTCCGGAAAGGCACAGTAGCCAATAGCGTTAGAGATAACAAGTAAACCAAGTCAACCAAGTAATCTGCTCACGGTTCACTTCTCCTCGCGCGCAAACATCACCGCTACGCTCGATTTATATTGCCATTGATTTGCCGCCATAGATTTGCCGCCATACTTCACCACATCATTCTGTGTTCACACTGAACATTTTCCTGTTTTTTTTTAGGTAAAGTCTTAAATTTTCATTTTAGAGGACTTAAAAAGGTCTTAAAAGGTCTTAAATTTTCTGTTAAAAAATGTGCAGATACCCTGTATTAGGTCAGTTAAAATTATGAACTAGTTATTAGTCAGTTATATTGTTCTGACTAATAATCATTATAAACTTGATTGAATGAAATAATAAGAAGAAAATTAAGAAAAATATTAAATAATTATGTCATTCATAATTAGTTAATTATAGTATTTTTTATAGTATAGTATTTTTAATAAAGCCCTGGCTGCAGAGGAAGAGGATACAGGTATTTGACTGGCCTTTCTGCCGTCCCGACCTGTCTCCAATAGAGAATGTGTGGCACATTTTAAAGCGCAAAATGTGACAACGAAGACCAGTGGTGGATTTAGGCATGGGCAGTATGGGCGATTGCTCAGGGCGGCATCTTGCTGGGGTGGCACGGGGAGACGGTGCAAAAAAAAAAAAAAACTTTCTCCAGTAAAAGCATTGAGAAACAATTTACTTTATGCAAATGTATTCATTTAAAGTGGGGATCCCAGAATTGATTATTCTCTATGTTCAACCGAAACAACGCTGGTGAAAACAAACTGACGCATGCAAACTGGCCTGTCTGCAGTCCAGACCTGTCTCTGATAGAGAATGTGTGGTGCATTTTGTAGCGTGAAATTTTAAATGTATAATCATTTGTAAATAATTACATGTAACACTAACAATTGTATTGATTTTATAAAATATTAATAACAATAGTCATTTAAAGGTAGCTGTAAATAATAACAGTAATGTGTTTGATTATTTGTAAATAATTACATGTAACACTAATAACTGTATTGATTATATAAAATATTAATTACAATAACAAGTTAAAGGTAGCTGTAAATAATAACAGTAATGTGTTTGATTATTTGTAAGTAATTTAATGTAACACTAATAACTGTATATATTATAGAAAATATTAATAACAATAATCATTTAAAGGTAGTTGTAAATCATAACGGTAATGTGTTTGATTATTACTATGTCTGAACATCCCTGCAGCCAGTCCCCTTTGTGTTATATACACTTATGTACTGTAACTGTTACACTGTTTAATTACATCATCATCCATGTATCACACAGATACAGGACGGTGGCATCAGGTCCTCATCAATCACCATCTCGAACCACACATCCACCGATGGGACCCGCGGGCAGCCCTCAGGTACCCTGACTTCCCTTATTAGGAAAAGCCTGCACTGGCCTCTGCGTGTGGGCCGCACTGTGTTCGCTTCGCCCCGCCGGCTCGCCCGCTGGATGCACAGGGCGTCCCGGGCCGTAGGGCACCACATCAGAGAGCGGCAGGAGGACTATATGTTCCTCTATGAGCTGCTGAGTCTGGGTTTACCCTTCATTTATGTCCTGCATGAGGTCACTAGTCAGATGAGCAGAGAAGCCATCACTCCCTCAGTAGTGAGCATGAGTGGGTCCCTGCAGCCATACTGACTGCTTATCGTTTACCAGAGAAACGGGGCTTAAACTCTGTAGAGCATAGGGGTTTTTTTTTTTTTGGTACTTTTTATAGTGGTTTATACATAAAGGTGAATTGTGTTTAAGGGTTTTAAAGGGGCAGTTCAACAAAAGTGAAAGTTGTCATTTACTTGCCTTCATGTTGATTTAAGCTAATATGACTTTTTTTTTCACGTGTCAGAAGCAAAATGATAGTTTGAAAAAATTGTATTTTTGGATGTATGACGGAAGTCAATGGGGTCCAAATGAGTGTTTTTGGATTTACAATGAAGTCAATGGGGTCCAAAAATGAGTGTTTTTGTAAATATGATTCAAGTCAATTGGGTCCAAAATAGTGTTTATTTAAACATATGATAAAATTTGATAGGGTCTAAATGCGTGTTTTTGGACATATGATGCAAGTAAATGGGGGTCCAAACTAATGTTTTTGGATATATGATTAAAGTCAATGAGGTCCAAACAATTGCTTTTGAAAATATGATAAAAGTAAAAAGTGTCCAAAATATTGTTTTTTTTAAGCATATGATTAATGTCACTGGGGTCTAAATTAGTGTTTTTTGGACATATAATGAAAGTAATTGGGGTCCAAACTAGTGTTTTTGGATTTATGATGAAAGTCAATGGGATCCAAATAAGCATTTTTGGACATCTAAAAAATAATTTGGACCCTATTGACCTACATTGTATACATTGGTTGATACCTCACTGACTCTGAACAAATATGGATAAAATGTTTTTTTTGTCTGGAGTAAAACAAACAAAAGTACAAAAAAAAACACAAAGCATTATTTCAGGACTGTTGACTTTCGTTATCGTTTCGTTTTCGTATTAAAACAGTTCATGAAAATATTCAGAAAAACTGCTGAGTGCATTTTTGGAGCTAATTGATATTATGAAAAATGGAAGGTGTTTTTGGAGATGTAATGGAAGTGCAGTTTTTTTCTGGGCCGTATTGACTTTCATTGTATAAAAACGGTTGAAACCTCACTGACTCTTATTATCTGGACAAATATGTTAAAACATTGATTAAAATGACATTTTTTTATTCTGCAGACAAACATTGACTATGATCCAAAGATCTGGACAAATATGCAAATATGTTGAAATGTTTTGTGAAATATCAAGTTTTATACTCTACATACAAACATTGACAAAATTCAAAGCATTTTGTGGGAGCCCATTGAATTTTGTTGCATAAAAAAAGTAAAACATTCAGAAAAATATAAAATCTGCAGAAACATTAATGGAGGGCAATAAGGTCTAATTTTTCTGGGCCCCATTGACTTTGAATGTACAAAAATGGCCAAAATCATGATATGGAGAAATATGTCAAAATGTTTGTTAAAATAAGACATTTCATGTTCCACAGACAAAAAATTATGATTTTTGTACATGCAACAAAAATCTAAAGCATTTTGTAAGACCCCATTGACCTTCATGGTATAAAAACTGCTGAAACATTCAGGAAAAAAAGTATAAAATCTGCGAACATTTGTGCACTTTTGGTGCTGAATGAAATTATGAAAAATAGAAAGAGTTTTTGGTCATGTTATGGAAGTAAAAAAGTTTGGACCCCAATGACTTCAATTGTATAAGAATAGTTGAAACCTCACAGACATTCACAAAATAATGATTGAAACATTTCCTAAAACATGACATTTGATGTTCTGCAGAAATATTAGTATAGTATTTGTGTTCAAACTAAAAATGTCAACGGTGCTTGCTTTGTTTTTTCAGCAAATTAATGTTTTGAAAATTATATGAAGGTAAATGATGACAGAATAGTTTTTTTTGAGTGAACTGTCCCTTTAAGTTGCATCTTCATGGGCTTACAGGGTTTAAGAAACATTCGTATACATGATGAATACATAAGCATTCATCAGATTGACAAATATCAGATTCAAAGATCAACTAAGAGCACTTTATTGAGAAGGGCTGCGCCGCTTCATCCTAACTGCCTGAAACTGACGGGTTTGTCCATGTGTGTGCAATGGAAATGCCGAACAGTATTACAATGCATTTTGACGATCTTGTTCATGAGGAAATATAGTAGGCTTTATTGTTTTGTGTTTGGGACCAGTTACAAATCCATATGTAACTTGAACATTTGCTTTACTGATTAAAAATGCATTATATTTTGCATTGATTTGTAATATAGAAGTGGACAAAATGTCATTTGGGATGACCGTAATTAGGATAACTTAAATGTTTAGTGCTAATTGTGTGGTGTAAAGCTTTAAAATATTGTTTCTGTTTTTAAGTGTACTGAACAAGCATAATTACAGTTTTCCTGCAAAATTCGCCTATGATTTTTAGTGCTGTTTCTCTTCTTTCTCCTCATATTTCATTCTTCCCATCCTTCTCCCACATCATACATTAGTCTGTTTCAAGTTTCCAATGCTCCAAGCCCTGATTGGCTGAATCGTGACAGCAGGAACGTGATTGGCCTGCATGGGTCAGGTGATCAGGTTGTTTTGCTTCGCACTGCATCACCTTTAAAGAGACAGTTTCAGTTTTTTTTTTTTTTTTTTTAAATATCAAATTAATAGTTAATTCACTCAACCTCAGGGCATTTCAAGATAAAGGTGACTATTTTTTCAGAACTTTAAAGAATATTTTTATATATAGAATAGATGAAACTGGTTTATAAAATGCAGGTTAATGACTTGCTGGCATTTAAAGAGTAAAAACAATACATTTACATACATAAAATTAATACCAGTGTCCACTGATGTGGATTAAATGTAATAATATTGTAAATAATATTTAGTTTCTTGCTTGGG
Organism: Danio rerio; assembly: GCF_052040795.2. Classification (NCBI taxonomy): domain Eukaryota; kingdom Metazoa; phylum Chordata; class Actinopteri; order Cypriniformes; family Danionidae; genus Danio; species Danio rerio. The sequence continues at coordinate 17,505,538 of NC_141045.1, forward strand.
TTGATCATTCCACTTCATAAAAAAACTCAATGTATCATCAAGAGCTACAGGTATTAATTTTGTGTTGCCTGTATGTGTGTTTTTTTTTTTGTCTCTTAAAGTGCCAGTGACTTAATTTTTATAAATTTACCAAAATCACAATGTCAGATTAAAGGTTAAGTTCACCCAAAAATAAAAATTATATTAAAAATCACAGCTCCTTGTGTCGTTTTAACCCCCCTGAGACCTTTGTTCATCTTGAGAACACAAATTAAGGTGTTTAAGAAGAAATCCTAGAGCTCTCTCATCCTCCATAGACCACAATAGTCCAAATTTATTCAAAGTCATAAAGAAATACCAAAAAACATCTTTAAAACAGCATATTCTCCAAGTGGTTCAATCAGAATACTTTTGTGTCCACATAAAACTAAAATAACAGCTTTATTCAACATGTTCTTGTTCGCAGTGTCAGTATTCTCCTTATTCTTCGCCGACGAGTGGGTGCAGCCATTTTCTGCCAATCTTTTTGGCTCGAGACTTCCGGTCTCATTCACTTCCATTCATTTTTAGACATTAAAAACTGCTCGTTTTGCTGTTTGATGTTGCAAACTGATATTTCCTTATGATATTATTCTACTTGGTCTATATAGTTATGTAAACATTTGTTTGTCGAGCAAGTAATTTGACCGTTTTCTGCTGTTTATTATTCCTAGTCATTTCTCCCATAGGCAACTGAATTGGAAGTTCTAAAACAATCGCGAAAACAGGCACACTTCCGCATTTTAGAATAAGGTCAATATTGTGCACATTCATGATCAAGGGTGTTTTTTTTCGGGGTATTTTTCTTGACTTTGAACGATTTGAGACCCTTGTTGTCTATGGATGAGAGAGCTCCAGGATTTCATCTAGATTTACAAGGTCTCGAGATGAGGTAACATTATTTTAATTTTTAGGTGAACTAACCCTTTTAAATCTTCTTTAGTGTACTACTAAATAGAACAAGTCATCTCAGATGGCCTGAGGGTGAATAAATTAGCATCTAATTAAAATGTTTAACATGAACTGTCTCTTTAATGAAGATAATAACCTCACTCTTATGAATGCAGCATGGGTCTAATGTATGCACTTCACTGTATTTCACAGAAAGTACGCATTTTTTATGAATTTTTTTCTGTTTATTTAAAAAGCTCACATACTAACACAAGTACACTGCCATGCTTGAGTATCCCAGCATGCTTTTTTTATTTAGTGCACAACGTCTGGTAAAGTAACCTTCACTTTTCTCCGTGTTTGTCGTCGTCTCTGTTGCAGAGGCTGCTTTTCTCTCTCAATCCCATTCCTTTCCCTAAAAACAAACTGAGGTCGTCGTGTGAGAAGACTTTAGCTTTGCACAGTCCTTTGAGGATATGCTTTTGTAAATTTTAGTCTTTGTATATTTCAGTGTTGCTCTTAATTTATGATACAATTAAAGTCTGTACGCATCAAATAAATCCATTTTTAACTCTTAAATGTTTGTTTTTGCCTTTTTGTCTGCCGGTTCACTCAGCTACCCCATTAAACATTTGTTTTCATCAGTGAATTGATGAAAAATTCCATGCAAATAATATGAAGTGTAACACAACTCTCACAGAAGCTGGGTCTTAAAAATGACCTCAATGCCACCTTTCACAAACATAACCCTCCTGTTGAAGTTTTTCACTTTTCACACTTTTTTAACTCACAAACATCCCACAATCGAAAAGCATTGGAAGCTAAAAGGAAAAGTGATGTTTTTGGTACATACATCAGACCCATTTCAAATGATCAGAATTCTTGTAGATTCTCACTTAACTTGGTTCTTTTGGGTCTTTTCTCTCCTGTCCTTTTATCTGCTTTTGTAGGAGACTGAACTTCTTTATTTTAGGACCATAAATGATAGGAAATGATCATCATATTTTTAATCATTATGATCTATTGAAATTAACAAATTGTATATGAGCAATTTCACAAGAGTAGCAATACAATATGTCTGTATATTGGCACTGGTAGAAGACGTGCACAGCCTTGTGCCTTGGTTTACCACCAGTGACCATATACATCCATATCACACTGCTCCGAGTGTGATATTGCGTTTATACAACAATTCAAAAAAATCAAAATAAAATCAAACAAGGAGTGTCAAAAATTCTTTTGAATGAGTAACTACTTCTGCCATTCATTCACATCTGCAGCTGGTCAGAACAGTAGAAACCGTTGCTACTTCACCAACGTCACTTTAGAGATAGTATTTGAATGATTCTCTAGCTCAATGTCTAAAGTGTTGACAAAACAGGTGATTTTGCTCACATTTTTAAAGTTTATAAGGCTGAACCGCATGAAATGCCATCAGTCTACAGCGATTTCCCAGCATTTCTCTGTTGCAATCGGGAGATCACCTTAATTAATCCAGAAAAAGCCAAAGCAACACAATCACTACCAAATTAATATGGTATGAATCAGACCCCCTAGTTTTTCGCAATTCTGCGATCGCTGAATCCAACTTAGTCAACAAAAAGTTGTAAATAATCTCATAAAACATCAAATTCTAAACCATATAAATCAAAATATATTTATTTTAGTTTGCAATGAATTGTTTTACGTGACTTTAGACATTGCAAACGCAGCGCACATGTTGTATTTGAGTTTCTCTCAGAAAAGGATGCCTTACCTTCGCTCTCACAGTAATTACATTACATGGAGGGGGACAGGGGAGTTTTCAGCTTGTGCAGTAAGCAGACGCAGACAAAGTGCGAGTGATTTACATGTAGTCATATAACAAAGATGACAAATAGACATCTTGTGGCTCGAATTGGGCGTTTTGTGCGTTTGACGCTCTTCAGATTGCAAAAGAAATTTGGAGCAAACGGAGCACTGGAACAGACAGGAGATGAGATTGGTGACCGCTGCTAGACGTGACCAAATTGAAGGACTTTTTTTGTGCTTTACATGTATGGCTGGTATTATGATGAGTGTTAAATCGATAAATGATTGTGTTATTGTCATTGTTTCAGATTGCACACCTAAAATAATAGGCTATCTAATATGCTAAATATATATATATATAATAATTTACGTTTATAAACATTTTTAATCGCAAAATTGTCCGCGAAGTTCTGGAAATTACCGCCACAAAATCAGTCATTTTTAAAGCAAAAAATCACAAAATAATTGTGAAAAACTAGAGGGGTCTGATAAATACAGCGCAACAGCATACAAAAGAGAAATCAACTAAGTGTCACTTAACAGTTTTACAATGAATTGATCCGTTTTAATTTGATATTTTTCGCAGAGTTTTATAATACCTTATTATCCGGTCTCTGTCGCCATCTTGTGGCAGAGTAATAACCCATTTTGCTCTGCTCAATAACAGGCTAATGGCCTTCGATGCACTGAAATTATAAATATTAAAAATAGACACTATCCTTATAAGTTAACTGCATAGTTTTGATCTAAACAGCTGTTACATCATTGCCTTAAAAAGCCTCAAAAGTACATTGTCCAACAGCTGCAATGTTTGTCAAACTGTCAAAATAGCTTTTTATATATTATATTTTTTTATGTATTTTGTTTAAATCATACAAACAAATTATACTGACAATTATATTGATGATAAATAAAAAAGTATTATATTATTAAAATGTTCTTGGTTTATATATATATATATATATATATATATATATATATATATACACACACACACACACACACACACAGTCAGAAGTCAGAATTATTAGCCCCCTTCAATGCTTTTTTTTTAAAAATAATTTCCAATTGATGTTTAACAGAGCAAGAAAATTTTCACAGTATGTCTGATAATATTTTTTCTTCTGGGAAAAGTATTTTTTTTTATTTTGGCTGGAATAAAAGCAGTTTTTAATTTTTTAAACACTATTTTAGGGTCAATTTATTAGTCCCTTTAAGCTATATTTTTTCTTGATAGTCTACAGAACAAACCATCATTATACAATAACTTGCCTAATTACCCTAACCTGCCTATTTAAGGTAATTAACCTAGTTAAACCTTTAAATGTCGCTTTAAGCTGTATAGAAGTGTCTTGAAAAATATCTAGTCAAATAATATTTACTGTCCCCATGGCAAAGATAAAATAAATCAGTTATTAGAAATGAGTTATTAAAACTATTATGTTTAAAAATGTGTTGAAAAAAAAATCTCCTCTCCGTTAAACAGAAATCGGGGAAAAAATAAACAAGCAGTCTAATAATTCAGGGGAGCTAATAATTCTGACTTCAACTGTGTGTGTGTGTGTGTGTGTGTGTGTGTGTATATACTAAAATAATTTTGCTACATTTTAGAATATTTTAGTATATATACAATTTATAATAACGTCTATGTATATATTTTTATTTGTATATAAACATATTGCTTATGATCACTTGTATAAAATATATTTTATTTTATTTTAATGCTAAATATATTTTCCCCAAATTATACCAATAATGAAGAA
>NC_141045.1:17515000-17622500 GCF_052040795.2 Danio rerio
CACTGTCCTCATTTACTCACCTGTTCCAAACCTTTGAGTTTGTTTCTTTTGTTGAGCACAGAATAAGATATTTTGATGAAATGTTGAAAACCGGTAACCATTGATATCCATAGTATTTTTTAACATATTTCAGGAGCATTTTGTTAGACTGAATAACCATGTTTTACATAGTTTCTGTATTGCTTTATCACATGGCCAACCTGTTTTAGCATGTTGATTTTATAGCATAACTATCTTGTTTGCATGAATTGTCATGTCAAGTTGCAAGATGTTAAAATTAACAGGATTATTTAGCTTGTTGCTACTTGCTAGCATATATCTTTTACTTTTAGCTTGTATAACATTGCATGGAAAAAAGGCCTTTTCAAATCAACTTGAATTGAAAAGATTACCATATGTTGCTTTGATTTTAGCATGTTACATGTAACATTTTGTTAATAACTAACATGTTTTACTATTTTACCAAGGATTAAACATGCTGATTGGTAAATGTGGATCATCATGTTATTATCATGTTGTTAGCTAGTTGTGAAGTTTTGTTAGCGATGGCTAGATGATTGAATTTAAGGTTAAATAGGCTACTTGGTATGATTTAATGTTTGAAAGTTTTGACACCCTCTGAAAGTATTGGATATTTGGTAACTTTATTCAAGCATTTTTTTCAAAAATCATCCATCCTAAAATTTCAAAAAGATAAATCATGAATGAAAAGGTATTAAAACTCTGACTATAACGCAATAAAATCCTAGAATCCTCCCTGCTTTTAAGAGCGCTATTATTAGCATGTTTTAAACGAGCCCGAAATGTTATTTTATAACATATTTACATATTTCATGAACGTTTTGTTAGCCTAAATAACTATGTTTTACATTGTTTTTCTGTTGCTTTATCACATGGTCAGCATGCTTTAACATGTTGGTTTAATACCACACCATTGTTAGTATGTTTCTAACCAGTTGCAAGATGTTTAAATTAACAGGATTACTTTTAGCTTGTATAACATTGCATATAAAAAGGCGCTATGCAAATAAACTTGAATTGAATAGATGACCATATGTTGCTATGATTTTAGCATGTTGCATGTAGCATTTTGCTAATAACTAGCATGTTTTAGCATTTAAGCAAGGACTGAACTTGCTGATTGGTAATTGTCATGTTATTAGCATGTTGTTAGCTAGTTGTGAAGTTTTGTTAGCGATGGCTAGATGAGTGAATGTAAGATTAAATAGGCTACTTGGTATGAATTAATGTTTGAAAGTTTTGACACCCTCTCTGAAAGTTGGATTTTTCGTAATTTTAATCAAGCATTTTTTTTTCAAAATCATACACCATATATATTGAAGAAGATATAGGATATCATCATGAATGAAAAGCTATTAAAAGTCTGACACCACACTATAGGTTAGGCTAACTATAACGCAATAAAAACACTGACAGGCAGCCAATCAGAATCCGCCCTGCTTTAAAGAGCGCTAATATCATTCTCGTTTTAAACGAGCCCGAAATGCTCATTCTGCTTTCCTCTTTCCGTCAGTGAAACGCTCCACCGCCAAAGGAGAAATTACCAACAAAAACATCCTTTGGAAGAAGAAAATTCGATCCAGTAAGTCAAAAACAACATCACATTTAAAGCCAGACATAAGACGTGTGATTTAAGTCACGTTTTCATAATTCTACACGTCTCTTTAACATGAATGAGCTGCGTTATTTGTATCTTCAAGGTTGATAAAGAGCTCGATTATGAGTCTCGACTGAACAGTCTTGTGGTTCAGTCTCGTTTATTGTAGAGCCATGTTTTGTGGATTAAAATAAAGTCCTTTACGTTTTCTGTGAATAAAGGTTAACGATGGCGCCCGAGCGCGTGTGCTTTATTATTAGAGCTCGGGTTTTTTGTGTTTAATGGTGAAGTACATTGCTGTCACTTCTCTTTCTCAAGGCTGCGCTGTAGTCGTTTAGTAGTCTGTAGTTGTGACTATACGCTTTATAAAAGTGAGATGGACGTGACGTGAGTGTGTGTGTGTGTGTGTGTGTGTGTGTGTGTGTGTGTGTGTGTGTGTGTGTGTGTGTGTGTGTGTGTGTGTGTGTGTGTGTGTGTGTGTGTGTGTGTGTGTGTGTGTGTGTGTGTGTGTGTGTGTGTGTGTGTGTGTGTGTGTGTGTGTGTGTGTGTGTGTGTGTGTGTGTGTGTGTGTGTGTGTGTGTGTGTGTGTGTGTGTGTGTGTGTGTGTGTGTGTGTTGGTTTGTACTGGTGTGTACATGGCTTTAGTTGATGCTGGTTGTACTCACTCTTTTCACTAGAGGGCACCGGTGGTCCTTTTTACAGCTATTGATTGAAACCATACAATGAAACTTTATATCGGTAGGGGCAAATATTTCAGTCTTTTCAGCAACCTCTAGTATGAAGCCAACAGTACATATGCTTGTTTATTTAATTATTTGATTTACCATGTGGAACATTTTTGCAAGTATAACTGGACAAGTATGGGTGAATTATAGTCTAATTTACCAGAAAAAAATGCTGAATTATCAGACGTATGTTATTGTATGTTATGGTATGTTACTATTTTTTTTTGTCTTTTTTGTAGTTTCCTTATTATTAATATTGTGTAATTTAACAATATTTACTATATATATATATATATATATATATATATATATATATATATATATATATATATATATATACATAATGTATATATAAGTTTTTAAATGCTTTATACTTATTATATTTAACACCAAAAGTTTCTTATTTTTTATTATACTTATGTTATGTATCTAAGTTTTTAATTAATGTATTGTTATTTGTTATTTATTTATTTATTGTTATTATTTTGTGATTTACCAATATAAAACATTAAGTTAAAATTATATTATAAATTCACAGTGTACAGACATTTAAAAAAATCTATTTTAGACTTAACATGCTCAATCAATTTTGTCTCTTTTTTTTTTTTTAATTCAGTATTCATCAGATCTGTGTTCACTTATCAAAGCTCTTTATTACATCATTTTCCTCAGCTCTGCCCCTCGTTTTGATGAAGAAGTTTCATCGTGGAAAACCAGAAGATAAAACTGAAGTTCTTGCAGAAGAAGATGGAAACTCTGACTTTGAGGAGATCCACGAATCTGTAAACACATTTACATTCACTTTTGTCTTTAAGTCTCTATTTAAGTATCAGTCATTGATTTTATTTACAATCTTACTAGCTTTTTAATTACAAAAAAAGAATTTGGGTGAGAAAGCTTGTGTTTTGAGTGTCATTTGCAAACCACTGCAGTAGGCGTCTTACATTATTGACTTTAATCAGTTAATTCATCTTTAATTTAAACAACAATTGATTACAGGAGTTTGTGGACATTGACACCTATAGTCTAAGGACCAAAAGTTCAGCGACTGCATTCAACTGCTATATAGATATTCTCTATATATAACTGTATTCCATGGTCTGTTGAAATTCTTGATTCTGATTGGCTGGAGGGTGTTCAAAAAAATCGCTTAATGCAGTGGTTCCCAACCTTTGTCTTTGGGGCCCCCCCCCATGAACATATACAAACATTGGAGCCCCCCCACCATATAAATACACACGCACGCACACACATATGTACTGTCTATATATATATATATATATATATATATATATATATATATATATATATATATATATATATATATATATACACTGTATGTGTGTGTGTGTTTGTGTAATATTAATGTATAATATGTATAGAAAATATAAATTAATCACTTTTAACTTGTCTTGGCCTTCAATAAAACTAATCTTTGTCTAATCTTTTTCTTCGCCTCTGAAGAACCACTGCATTTACGTTTCTCTGCCATTTTTGTTTTGATTTTGCCTTTACGACGCGTTGGACAAGCACATTGCGTGAGCAAAATTTAAATAATTATTTAAAGTTATTTATTTTATTTATTTTTACTATTATGTTGGAATTTTAAGCATGTTTTGATTTTTTTAGTACTTGAAAATACATATATAATAGTAGGGCTGCTTGATTTTGGGAAAATCATAATAACGATTATTTTGGTCATAATTGTAATCACGATTATTCAAAACGATTATCAGTTAAAGTCAAAATTATTAGCGCTCCTGAGAAATTTTTTTTTTAGAAATATTTTCCAAAATTATGTTTAACAGAGCAAGGAATTTAACAGTATTTCCTATAATATTTTTCTTCTAGGCTTATTTGTTTTATTTTAGCTAGAATAAAAACAGGTTTAAATATTTTGAAACCAATTTAACTTCAATATTATTAGCCCCCTTATGCAATATATATTTTTGATTGTCATACAATGACTTGCCTTATTACCCTAATTAAGCCTTTGAACTGCACTTTAATCTGAATGCTTGTATTTTGAAAAATATCTAGTAAATTATTATGTACTGTCGTCATAGCAATGATAAAAGAAATAATTAATTAGAAACAAAATATCAAAACTAATATGTTCAGAAATAAGTAAAAAAAATCTTCTTTCCATTAAACAGAAATTGGGCTGGAAAATGGTTGCTGATATTCAGGAGGGCTAATAATTCTGACTTCAAGTGTATACATACAGTTATTTCCACCTTGCAAAGGAAAGAGAAATAAATACAATAGAATAAAAATATTAAACAAACTGTGATTTAAGCATCTTCACTGTAAGAAAAACACTTTACCTACAGCAGTCCTTCAGTCAAGACTAGTGAAAGATTTTGTCATTGTTTGATTAATGATAAAAACAGGCGGTAGCAGGAATATTTCTCGCTGTCTCTTTAATGGTTTCTCTTTCACGTCTTTTGATCCTCAACTCGTTTGTTTATTACACAAATGAGGGTTAATATAAATAATCACTAAACACCGCGTTTTGACACCTATTTGACCATTAATGCGCTCACGTTAAGATGACTTTAGATGTCTGCGCTCCGCTGCTCGTCTCAGTGTGCGAATGAGACCGAATGCTGACCGGCCGCATGCTTCTGACTGCGTGTGCTTGCTGTACACACAAATAAGCATGCGGTCTTTCGCGCTTTTAGAAGCAACAAACGTGAACAACTGGAAAGGGGGCGGTTTATGATGCAATAAACTATATCTCGATTAATGCTTTTTTTAATAATCGTTTGAAATCGAAACCGGATTTTCGATTAATTGTACAGCCCTTTAAAGTAGTGGAGCATTTTTATGCCTTTTTCTACCTCAACACTTATCCTCTCCCGCGCCCCCCTTGTGAACTCTGGCGCCCCCCTTAGGGGGGCGCGGACCCCAGGTTGGGAACCACTGGCTTAATGCACAAGTAGTTCCAGTTAATAATCCCTTAGTTGCTACATTGAATTTGAATATTAACTTGCTTTCACTTTTGGTCCGCACCAGTGTTCGTTTGACGTCAGAGTACGGTACATTTTGCTAGTGTGAACACTGTCTTCTGAACTGGAGTGCGCACCCGTAAACTGTACCAGAATCTGCCTGAAGGAGGTGGTCTGGAGTATGGTTCGTGCGAACTCTGGTACGGTTCGTTCTGATATGAATGCAATCGTTCCAAATAACAGAAGTGAACAGCCAACTGTACAACAAATTTTAGTTTCATTACGTTCATTCATGTGTGTATGTCTGTGTATCACCTTCCTTGGCGACAAGCGGGACTGACGCAGTGCAAACAGCCCACCAAAAACGACTTCTGCAGACATCGCGTGATGTTCTGAACATTTTTTTATAGTTTTTTTTGAGGCAGATAGACCGTGTAAATACAAACCTGCCAAAGGCAGGACTATCGAACTTAGGTTCAGATTAGGCATACAGTAGGGACCAAGTGTGAAAGCACCCTTAATGGTATAGCCCTTTGAGATGTACCATCTCATTTTTTCGAGGGAGTTCCTAAGAAATACATGAATCTGAAGTATGACACATCAAAATAAACAGACTACTGAACAACCAACAAACACTGAACCACCAACCAGTCTATAGCTTAAGCAAACAGAAACATATACTCACAAAGTACAAACAGTTTAATATACAAGTAATGAACAAACATTTAAATTGGAAAATAATTTTTTTTTTTTCACACAGCTCTCTTCAAAAAAGCCATCAAATCCATCGACAGACTCTAACTGCCTCCCGACAAAGGACAACAGCTCGACACCCCTAGACGAGATCCCCAAAATTCCTCTGTATCGCACTCACGTCCTTCCAGAATATCCCAAACCCAGCTCTTCCTCTCCAGAGCCCATCGTCACATCCATTTCCTCAGACCCCATCTCCTTTAGCCCTAAGAAGAAGCTCACTCTGTCCTTATCCGAGAAGGAGAAGCTGCTCAATTGGGATTTGACCAATCCTGGAAAGTCTGGAGCAGAAGAACAACAACAACAACACGTGAAGCCCTCAATAAGTCTCCAACATGATCATCCAGAACCAACCCATCCTCAACCTGAACCCGCTCCTCCACTTTTTGGCTTTCAACAATGGGCCAACAATCTACGCAAGTCCTTCTCCAAAGGAAGCAACCCTGTGGTGCTCAGGAGAAACCGGCCAATGAAAGCCAGGCCATTGTCGGAAGGCTCCTTCAATGTCGGTGCTGTGTTTCAGGATGAGGAGCGTTGCGGTTCATTGGTTGATGAAGGTGAGGCCAGACCAAGGACTGAAAGTGAGATCGCCTCTTTACTGGAGCAGGTGGCTCTTGGATCCAAGACAAGCAGAGGCACAAAAGATGATATGGCCTCACTGCCACCCAGGAAACTCAATTTTTTCTCCTCTCTGAGAATCAAGAGAGTTGAGGGAGCAGAGCAGAGTCGAGGAGAAGGGCAAAAGGACATCTTGAGCATCCTCTCCAGGTTTAGAAACAAAGGTGAGGGCAACACAAAGACTTTGTAATATTAAGACATGTAAAAATATAAAAGCAGGTAGGAGGTCTTTATCATTTACATGTCAGATGGAATTCGGTTTGTCTTTTTTTTTTTTAAGAAGTCCAAATTCAATCCATCTTTATTTCTATAGCCCTTTTATAATGCAGATGGTGTCAAAGCAGCTGAAGTTCTAGTAAATTAAAAATGTCAGTCCAGTTTTCAGAGTTTAGTTTAATTCAGTGTGGTTTAATTTTTACTGCTGAAAGTCCAAAAACTTAAGAGCAAATCCATCAATGCGCAGCTAAAACAAGTCTCAAACCAAGCAAGCCAGTGGTGACTGTGGCGAGGAACAAATTTCAAAAAAACTATGCACGTGAACATCTCTTATGCAAATGAAGTTTTAAATAATATTATTTTACAAAATACAGAAGATATATATTATTGAATTTAAGCATTACAATTGTTAATGGCTACAATTAAATACAACTAAAACATAACTTATTTAACAAAAAGCACTGACCCTAAAACTATTCTAATAAAAAAAATGTTGAATATAAAATCCTTATTAACATATTTTTGCTAAAATGAAAGCAATAGTTCCCTCAAAGTAGCATTTGACACAGTTTGTTCAGCATTAAGTGGTTCCAAATCTTTATGAGCTTAATTTTTTCTGTTGTAAACAAAAGATGACAATTTAAATCATGTTGGAAGCCTTTAAACATTAACATCCATAGTAGGGCTTCACAGTATTTAGTTTTAGCATCGATATTGCTATGTGATCATTCACAGTAGTTAAATACAATAGTTAAATCGCAGCATATGCAATGTTGAGCCTGCACTATAGTTTATTATTTGCTTACGTTTTTGAGGATTTTAAAAGCATTCAGGCGTGACTTTAATAAAGATTATTTAATAGAATTATTTATTCAACAAAAACTATGCAGTATTATTTTATATGTGATTGTTCAATACTGTACCTAAATACTGTTAGACTCCTCAGAAAACCATAAAACACTGTTAATTTAATTTGTATCTTTTTCTCTATTGTGTTGATCTATGCTCATAGATTGTTTTTTATACTTTATGCATGATTTACTCACTTTTAGAATCATCCCAATCAATCTAAAATTATTAATTATTTCCAAATGGATAAATATATATATATATATATATATATATATATATATATATATATATATATATATATATATATATATATATATATATATATGTATATATATATATATATATATATATATATATATATAGAGGTGTAACAATTATATTTGAATTACATTACAACATTGATATATATATATATATATATATATATATATATATATATATATATATATATATATATATATATATATATATATATATATATATATATATATATATATATATATGTATATGTATACATATATATATGCCATACATATATATATGTATGGCATGGCAATTAACCAGAAGCCCTGGGGCTGGCTGACTGAAATTAAATGTCTGTGTGCATATATCCCATTGATGACAGAATTTTCATTTTTGAGTGAACTCAAATCTCTTTAAGATTAAATAAATTAAATAAATCTCTTTAAATAAATGTTTATTTCACTTTTTCAACTGTTGTCTTGGTATATTTTATATATATATATTACACATAAATTATCAAATGTTACAATTTGGGTTAATGCAACCCAGCAAGATTTTGAAAAATTGTACATTTTAAACCAATATTACATGTCATCTGTGCACTAGAGGTGTTACTGTTCATGGGTCAGTGGTGTCACGGTGTGCTTTTCCATTAAAGCAAAACAAAGTAAATATCTTTGATTTTTACCAAACTTTCTTTTTTATTAAAACTAAGATAAACAGTGCATATTGCATAATCTTTTCTTTACATTGAACAATGATGGCTGTTTAGGCTGCCTTGGCACTGAGAACATTATATTTTATAGACTTCAGCCTCTTTATTACAACAAATTGTTCAGTTTATAATGCTTACTGAACCAAAACCCTTATACTGGACAGTTCAATAAGAATATGCGTATTGTTCCACCCCTACTAACCACTGATTAAAGCAGCTCAAGTAAAAAAAAAAACAAAAGAAGAAAAGCTCTGATAAGATGTCCCGTATTCTTATTCCTCCACCAGGGCACAACACTAAGCCTAGTTATGCGTTTGTCCCACAAAAAAGTAAATTGATCATTCAAATAAATCACAGCGTGCACTTACACGTGGCCACATCCTGAAGTGACCCTAGACTGTGACCATCACCACACACGTGCTGTTCGGTTTTAAGTGATTAAAGCGATTACCGGCAGGTGTACAAACCAACCACGCTGCTTGTGTTGACTGTTATTAAATGCAGCACCGTTATCTCTTATATGATCATCTCCCACTGGCTTTCATTATATTCCCTCCATGCAATATGCAGGTGCGCTGCGCTGTAATATTGTGATGTATCAAAACATCTCTAAAGGCCAGCTTTGAAGAAAGAGTCATATTTACACCACGGTACTGGCACAATGTTTTGATGACACGGTGATACGGATAAATAAATCTCATTTTAAAACAATGAATCAGCTCTGATGCACAGTTCTGGTTTGTGTAGACAAGTCATTTTAATAATAATAATAATAATAATTCTTTACATTTATAATGCACTTTTCTGGACACTCAAAGCACTTTACACATTTTTTGGGGGAGGAATCTCCTCATCCACCACCAGTGTGCAGCATCCACCTGAATGACATGATGGCAGCCATATTACACCTGACTACACACCAGCTGATTGGTGGAGAGGAGACAGAGTGATAAAGCCAATTATAATATGGGGATGGTTTGGAGGTCATGATGGACAGAGGCCAGTGGGTAAATTTGGCCTGGATGCAGGAGTTAAACCCCTACTTTTTTTTGAAGGACATCCTAGTATTTTTAATGACCACAGAGCGTCAGGACCTCAGTTTAACGTCTCATCCAAAAGACAGCTCTCACTGAGCAGTATAGACTCCCCACCACTATACAAGGGCGTTAGGTCCCACACAGACCGCAGATTAAGCACCCCCTGTTGGCCTCACTAACACCGTTTCCGGCAGCAACCTAGTTTTCCCATCCAGGTACTGACCGGGCGACCTTGTGAGAGTTGCAGAGAGCTAGCTGCCAGCTGTACAACAGTACTTATCAATCAACATCCTTTACCGTTACTGTAATTGTCATATGCCAATAGAAAAAAATGTGGCAAATGTGTCTTTCGCACCACATTATATTTTTTATATTGTTTGTTGTATTTATTTTTTTAATTGTCTAAAACAATAGTAAACATTTGTTGACATGATGATGATTAAAATAACTAAACATCATGATTACACAACAACAATAATAATAATAATAATAATAATAATGACCTTATGATAATAATATTGTAATTATTTATTTCAGTGTTGTTTGATTAATCCCAAAATATTTAAATATGTTTTGACATAAAACATACGTTGTTGTTATTTATCATTATGAGTTGATATTGGGTCGATTTGATCAATTGATGGTACATTTTTGTTATTGTATCTAGATCTAAAATAATTACCAATTAAAATAATTAGGGCTGAACAATATATTGTTTCAGCATTGATATCGCAATGTGTGTATCTGCAATAGTCAAATCACAGGATTAGGTTATTTATAAATGATAAATATATTATTAAACATTATTTTAAAAATATATTAATACAATGACATTATTTCACGTTTGATTCTTCAACTCCTGTACTTGAATAGTGTTAGACTCCCCAGAAAACCCTAAAGCACCGTCTATTTCACTTTTATTTTTGATATGTCATGTTTATATATGCTTGTAATTTATTATATTTTATGCAGATGCAGTGTTGATCATTCCAGATGAATCTTTCCTAAAAGAGTTATTCAAATCATCTGGTGAAATTATATTCATGTTTATCACCACAAAACATAATATCACAATGTCAGATTTTTCCAATATCGTGCAGCCCTATAATAACATTATTATTACTACTACAACTATTTTATAATTATATAATTGTGTTGAACTTTGTTTTACTTTTAAAATACTTTAATAATAAACTTTATTTTTGTGAATTTGTATTCACAGCGTCTGCTCAGCAACAACAGCAACAGAAGTCAAACTCTTCCAGTGAGGATGAACAGGAACCAAAACTGGTAAACATCCCGTATTAGCACCTCTCCCTCTCTCTCTCCCTCTCTCTCTCTCATTCTCTCTCTCTCTCTCTCTCTCTCTCTCTCTCTCTCTCTCTCTCTCTCTCTCTGTCTCTCTCTCTCATAAATAAAAAAACAACAATAATCTCAAAACATAAACTCAGAGCCCCAGTTTAAACTTGTCATTTGTTTTGTTTATGATTTGCCATGCAGACCCACAGTGGCGCATTGCAGAAGAAAAAAGAAAAAATAGCCATCCGACAAACCAAGAGCGATGAGCTGAAGAGACTTCACAGAGCTCAGGTCTGATATTTAAGCCACTTAATGTTTCATGTTTAGTGTTTACACTCAGTTATGAACTACTTTTTAAACTTTTTTTTAACTTTCTTTTTTTTTTATTTAGCCATTTTCTGAGAAAGGTTTCCTCACAGTTTTGATTTATCATTTATTTCTACTTTACACATTTATATATGAAACGCTTAAAAAAGCTATGGTCAAAATTATAAGCACCCTATGTATTGAAGAAAAATATTTTTTTGAAGCATCAAAAAAAATTTCCCACAGTAGCTTGAACTGAGCCAGAGAAAGGCACGCATAGCACTTGTCAGAAATCATACTTTAGCAGTTTAAAAAAAAAAAACTGATTTTTTTAAGTTTCAGACATTCAAATATATGTAGGTAATATCTAAACATAATATTTAAGTTTGTAAAACACATGCTGATTTCTATGGAGACGGCAATAGTAATTACTTACGATGTATGTTATTTACGTCAGATACACACTGACTAGGTTAACTAGTACTAGTAACTAGTATTCTTCTCCCAGTTAAACAGTTGCTTTTATGTATTTTGGGAGAAGTTGATGAATTATCATGTGGTAAATCCAGCAGCTCTAATCTCTGCACTGCAGCACAGGCTAATACCGAAGTGCCATCATAAATAAAATAAAAGGATCATTAAGCTGTTTAATTGATATAAGACATGCTCTAACACATATTGAACAATCAGAATATCATATTTCACGATATAATTAAGATGTTAATATTTTTAGAAAAGAGAAAAAATAAACAATAAAGGAAACATTCTTAAAGGCTAATAAATACTTATGCCTCAATCACCAGGGCTGTGGTATGCCACGTGTTAAAACTGACCCATCACCATGGAATCCTTAAAGTGATGCGTTCTAATTAATGGTCACACATTGCTTTACTCTTTTCAAATATTTCTGTTTGTTTACAATTTGTCTGCAAACCAGATTGAGTTCAACCATGACTGCAGGTTTTACAGTAGAATAAATATGAAATTCAAACGTCAAATTCTGTTATTCACAGTGAATTCCATCACAGTGAGTAAACCCAAAGTGTGTACTGTAGTTCTCATATGCATAACAGAAAGTGGTTCTAAGAAAACTGATAAAGCATTCTCATTTCCACATTCAGGCCAATAATTATTCATTTTCAATCTATTGGAGATGTTTAAATCTGACTAAAAGAATTTGAATTTTTAACACACCTTTAATACAACTATCAAAAACATTATACAATAAAATTTTACACACAAAAATTAAAAACTGCCTAACAAACCATAAATTCTAAATTTTCATCACAAATTTGACGTAACTCCTTTGGAACACCAAATCTTTTTAAAACACATACGATCACCCATTGCTTTGTAATATTGAAAATCAATTCAAATTCTGGATTTCATTAAGTTGAAAAAAAAATGTTTTTAAACAGTTACTTGAGTTTTGCTCAGCTTGAGGGGAGGGGGGTGGATTAATCTCACTATCAAATAAATGCTTTTCTCCAAATCATGCCAGTCAAAATGATGGGGACTCTTTAATTCAATACTTTTTGCAATCTTCGTTTGACCAGATAACAGCTCTAAATGACATAAAAATGCACAGTTGAAGTCAGAATTATTAGCCCCCCTTTGATTTTTTTTTCTTTTTTTAAATAATTCTCAAATGATGTTTAACAAAGCAAGGAATTTTTCACAGTATGTCTGATAATATTTTTTCTTCTGGAGAAAGTCTTATTTGCTTTACTTCAGCTAGAAAAAAAAAGTTATTCATTTTTTAAAAAACATTTTAAGGTCAAAATTATTAGCCCCTTTAAGCTCCTTTGTTTTTTTGAGTGTCTTCAGAACAAACCATCGTTATACAATAATTTGCCTAATTACCCTGACCCGCCTAGTAAACCTACTTAACCTAGTTAAGCCTTTAAATGTCACTGTAAGCTGTATAGATGTGTCTTGAAAAATGTCTTATCAAATATTATTCACTGTCTTCTCTCTGTTAAACAGAAAGTGGGGGGAAATAAACAGGGGCTAATAATTCAGGAGGTTTAATAATTCTTACTTCAAATGATTTCTACTACTCTAGATATTTCACTCATAAGGCTACTGTGTATTGGAGAAGAATGTTTAGTTAATGAAACCCTCTTCCCTCCATTTTTCAGTTGATTTCACTGATTTTTTTTATTATTATTTTAAGAAGATAAAAGGGAAAAACAATACAAATGTAGTTTCTTCTTTGCTCATTTTAACTAAAAGGGTGCCAATAATTTTGACCGACAAGTACCTGATAGAAATTTTCATTAATAGTGAGATTTCAACCCCCACACCACATTTTCAATGAAAGGTTAAATTTTTGTACATTTCTTAAAGAAAGAAAAAAAAAGCTAAACAATACATCAGTACTTTTGACCATGATTGTCTCTAGTGTACTGAGGAGGTATGTGGTGTTGATAGGTGATCCAGAGACAGTTGGAGGAGGTGGAGGAGAAGCAGAGATCGCTGGAGGAGAAAGGTGTGGCTCTGGAGAAGGTTCTCCGAGGAGAAAACGGTACGATGCATTTTAACACATTAATACATCTGGAAATATTTTATTCAAAGTGACTCATTATCAGTCCTGCTGTCCTTACATGCCCCGTCTCCACCCACTCGCTCTGTGATGGTGATATGATTATTTAAAGAGGGTGTTATGACACTTATGAGTTTCATTTCAGTTGTTGACAGCTCCGAGAATGAAGTGCACAATGCCGGCAGCCCATGAACAATGTGAACGCTTCTCAATTTCACACACTAGAGGATATATATATATATATATATATATATATATATATATATATATATATATATATATATATATATATATATATATATAATATTTGAAAAAGTATAATATTTGAAAAAGAAGACATTTTATATGTACTATATATATGATGTTTTCTTTTTTAAATATTTCCCAAATTATATTTAACATAGCAAGGAATTTTCCACAGTATTTGCTATAATATTTTTTCTTTTGGAGAAAGTCTTATTTTGGTTTATTTTGGCTTGAATAAAAGTAGTTTTTAATAATTTATTTTTTGTCAATATTATAAGCCTCCTTAAGCAGTGTTTTTTTTGTCTTTTTTTTTTCAGATTGCTACCTTTTCTAACTTTGCACAGCTCCACAAAGCAAGCTAGACCCGTAACAATATATAAAATTAAATAGGACACCTTTAAAATTAATGAGGAGCCCGGAGTTTCATCTCCTATTTAAAAGAAAACAACAACATAGACGATTGACCAAAGAAATAACGTAAAGTCAAATTTATTTGACATTTTACTTTAAAGCAGACATAAAAATCTTGCGGAGATAAAGCCAAAATAACTTACAAAACACTTAAGAACTAAGTTTTAAACCTTCTTACCTGCACATACACCTGCACAACAAATTAAACGGCATTCATATCTCCCTATTAACCACAAAACATGAGAAAAATTAATAACACAAAAAGGCACTCTCTTCATTACATGTGTCTCTGTACATTGATCTCAATAATAGTCAGCACTTAGCATTAAATTCGACAGAATCGCCGAGCAAATACAGCATAAGTTTTCACAAATAAACCAAACAAGCCGGGAGAGGAGACTCTCCGAATGATCTTCCAGTCCAGTTTAAATGGACTTCACCAACACGCATGTTGGCACCTGAATCACTGCACCTGTGTGGTCATAATGAAACCTGTAGAAAGAAAAACTCACTACTTCAAATAAAAGAAATTTTCTTTTGTATTATTGTTTTAATAAATAAAAGAAAAATACATAAAACCGATTGTCTACAGAATAAACCGTTGTTATACAATGATTTGCCCTATTACCCTATAACTTGCCTAATTAACGTAGTTAAGCCTTTAAATGTCACTACAAACTGAATAGTATCTTGAATAATATCTGGTAAAATATAATGTACTGTCATCATGGCAAAGATAAAATGAATCAGTTATTAGAAATTAGTTATTAAAACATTTATTTTAGAAATGTGTAGAAAATCTGTTTCCATTAAACAGAAATTGTAGAAAAATATACAAACATATATTACATATATACATATAATATACAGGGGGGCTAATAATTCAGGAGGGCTAATGATTCTGACTTTAACTGTATATGTATGTATAAATATTATATATACTATTGCTTTGGTTTGACTACTGTCGCAGAGGAAGTCAACAGGGAGTGGCTTCATAGGGTGTCTCGGTATGGACTTCCTGTTAATCTTTTCAGATTTTAATACTGCACTGTAGTAATGTCCTGCAGTGTGACATAGCAAAAATAAAGAAAAAAATAACTCTTAACAATATAAAAATAGCGATTTCTCTTCATTGTTGGACACTTATAGTCATATTTTAGTGCTATGTATTTTATATGAAATCATGAAAACATTTTTTTTTTCTCCATAACTTGTCGGAGTTGGTGCACATTTACAACAATGAACAACCATATTTGTCAACTCTCCCATATTTTCTAAGTTTCTCCCATATTTTATCCTGCTATGATCTTGTTTAAGTATTTTCCCCAATACTGAGCCGATCTCAAATGTGATATGTGGTATGTGACAAGTGCCGTTCAAGAGAATTGTGCTTTTGCTTTATTTTGGCTTGAAAGCATGTTGAAATGAATATAAAAACATCTGCATTCACTTTCGTTCCATTAAAGCTGTGCGTCGATGGTAGCTCTGCCTATGCCACCCCTAAATAAGTGAATCTATATATTAGCGCTGAGTGACGAACGTGCTCTATACTGGTAAACACACAAATCAGCTTCTGTGCACACCATTTAAAGAGGAGTGAAAGTGGACACTTTAGGATTTGGGTGTGTGTTTAAACAGACAAATACACTCAATAATATATAAACATGTCCCCCCTGTGTGTTTTATTTTAAACACAACTAATTTCCTCTTAAATGAGCATAAACGGTCACTAAAGTAATCTAATGCTTTCATTGACCCATAGATCTGCATATTCTCAAAGTGACACCTCTGTTATCAAACAAAACAAAATGAGAGATTCATTTGCTGCTCTTCGCTAGATAACTACAGTAACTTTAAACTTTAAAAACAGAATGAGAGAGATTTTATAACTTGATGTAATTTCTGAATAGCCGATTGATTTTAATAGAGGAACCCTTTTATTTTATTGTCAATATTTTCTAATGTTTGCTGTGTATTGAAGCTTATCGTTGTCATGTATTTTTACACCCCAATGTTGACTGTTATGAAGACGACAAATATATAATGGAAAAAAAGCTGTTATGATTGATATGATGAATATACAATGTGGGGACGCAGTGGCGCAGTAGATAGTGCTGTCCCCTCACAGCAAGAAGGTCGCTGATTCGAACCTCGGCTCAGTTGGCGTTCTTGTGTGGAGTTTGTTTGTTCTCCTTGCTTTTGCGTGGGTTTCCCCCATATTTCTTGCTCCGGTTTTCCCCACAGTCCAAAGACATGTGGCACAGATGAATTGGGTAGGCTAAATTGTCCGTTGTGTGTGTGTGTGTGTGTGTGTGTGTGTGTGTGTGTGTGTGTGTGTGTGTGTGTGTGTGTGTGTGTGTGTGTGTGTGTGTGTGTGTGTGTGTGCGTGTGTGTATGTATGGGTGTGGATGTGTGTGTGTGGATGTTTCCCAGAGATGGGTTGCAGCTGGAAGGGCATCCGCTGTGTAAAAAACATGCTGGATAAGTTGGCGGTTCATTCGGCTGTGGCGACCCGGGATTAATAAAGGGACTAAGCCGACAAGAAAATGAATGAATGAATATACAATGTCACATCACTAACCCCTAAGTAGGGTTAGTTTTTATATTATTATTTTTATGTTATTTATTTTGTTTTATTTATTTTTGGCCTTGTATGTATTGTAAGTCTAGTGTTATAGTCAATAAAAGATTTTGAACCCTGTCGTGACATTAATAATAAATCAAACTAACCTCTGGATCCATATGGCATGTGCACAAAGACGACCTGCGAAAATACGCTGCTTGCCTTATTGTTGGACTTTTTTTTTTTAAGAGGGGGAAAATTAGAGATTCAAATAATAGTGATTTGCATTGGAACTAAATGGCCATTTAGAGTCGAAATGATGTTGAAATGACTGGAGAGGTAATGGCTTCTGTAAATAGGCAGAGAAAGGGAAAAGTGCCTCCGAAATGAGCTGAAAATGTGATGTTTCATTATTTTGCTGAATGTTGATCTACGTGGGGATTATTACAGGCAACAAGTCGTTCCGATGAGAAAAAAAAGCCAAATCGCAGCAGCCTTTTAACATACTGCATAATGAGTTTATAATCATATTTTGAAAGCCCTAAGCTCTAATTATAAAGACTGTAAATTGAATTTTAACATCTCCTAGAAATCCACTTCCCCGGTTTCCAAGTAGAAATTCCTCTTTTGACGAACAACATCATAAAAACACATTGTTCTGTATAAACAAACCAAATGAAACGACTTGCAAATGCAGCAACACAATTTTACTCCTATCTGAAGCCTTCTGTAGTAGTAAAGTTAAACGAATAGTTCAACCCCCAAAAAACTAAATTGCTGTTTACATTTAGAAGATGTAGGTGACATCTTTCTTTCTAGGTTTAATTGTTAATTTTTTGCTGAAACTGTGGCATTTGGTGATTCATAAAAACCTTTGGGAGTAAAACACAAAGCAACACTAATTAATAGCCATGGCTCCTGATGATAAGCTGAGGTCTTAAGATTTGAAATAATCAGTCTGTGCAAAAAAATAAACATTATTTACAGCGTTATTACCTTTAGTTCACAGCTTCGCCAAACAGCTCTTACAACAGCCTTAAATGTGTGCCATTGTGGATTCACAAATATGATTTTTTACACTCATTTAAAGCCCGATTTATACTTCAGCATCAAGTGATTGCTCCTTTATGTCCAACAGCATTAGGATCATACTTCTGCATTCTGTGTTGCTACTTCTCAAAAATAACATTTTAAATAGCTAAAATAACACTTCTGAAATTTAGTAAGCAATTAGTAGCTCACATCCATTCAGGGAAAAAAGAGGCGGGCACTTATATGAGGCCGATAACATTGAACGCGCTTTTGCATTCTGAAAACGCGAAAAAGAAGTGTGGTGCGCTTTTTACAGTATATCGCTAGGCAATGACGGAATCGGCTGGGTATTATTTGTGATTCCTTTCCTCTCCCCAACAGAGGCAGTTACAGTAATTAGATGTTTCTATCATAAATCCAGTAAATACAGATAAATAATAAAACTCAATAAATAAAAAAGCACACACAGAAAATACTAATAGTAAAAAAAAATGTAATAAATTGATACAAAATAGAGTGCAATAATAAAAATACATAAGTCATTCAAGTAATTTAATAATTACACTTTTACCGTGCGTCTAACCACAGTGATCTTGTTCATGCTCCAAGGTTGTGCGAAGACTATGCCGTGCACTATTATTGCAGAAGTATAAATTGGTCTTAATACTTATTTGCTGCATACATGTAAAAACAAACTAACAAACAAAAAATCAACACCATATGAGGCCGATCACACTGAACGAGCTTTTACCTTCCAAAAACTTGAGTTGCACCACACTGCTTTTGTTGTTGACAAGAAAAAAAGAGGCAGGTGCACTTTGTTACTAGGCATCAACTGAACCAGCTGCGTAATGTGCACGAGCGTTGCTGTTGATATTGTTATAATTGTAATATTTAATAATAGTGTGATATTTAAGATCTGTAAAGTCATACAGCTCTGGATAACTTGAAACAGCGACCAAAAGTCTCCAAAGTTGTCTTGACAACACAAACATTGCTGTCACATCAACAAACACCCTGCCTATGCTTTCATTTGATTGGAGAATGAAAAAGACGTGACTGACGTAACGCCCTTTTTCTGCTCAGAGTTGACTTTTTTTTTTAAAGTCAAGTACCTTACAGAATGTGTTGAGCTTGCCAAAATAACATAAATCTTCTATTGCTAACAGTGTGAATTTCAACTAGGATGCAAAAAGAGTTGTAACTTTCCGCAGCAAGATCATCTTAAAGCAGGTTGCATACTGTATGCACCATACCACGATGCGCCACAGTGCCATGCAAACATAGATTTCTATCAGGGTACGCACACCGGCGACGCAAGTTGGTGCCTATCTATGACTAAGGACAATGTTCATGTTTTTGCCGCGCCATCTAAATAGTTTCATTTTAAATAACATGTGAATGTATTTGTCCATGTTTACTTCCAATTGTCATGTGTATGGCGCTTCCGGTGTGCGACCCCCTTTAAGGATGAAGTCTGCTTTTGCTTTTTGGATCAGTGATTGCAGGAAAAAGACCATTACACTTAATGTCAACATTATCTGTACAAAAGCTAAAAAGCTTTATGAACCTTTTGCTGACAGCGATCAATGTTTGCGCCTGACAACAAGTTTTAGTCTTTGGATTCTATAATACTAGACTCATTTTTCTACGAAAGTTTGAACTTTGAAAGTGTTTAAACAAGAGAGAAAATTGTAAAAATGTTAATGCCTGTCTGAGAAAAGTGTATGAAGTGTGTAGTGAGGGGTTTTACAGCCTTAAAACATCTATAAAAATTGTAAAAAATAAAGCTGACTACTTCACGGATTTCACCTATCGCAGGTTATTTTTAGAATGTTACTCCCACGATAAACGAGGGAGCACTGTATACACATCAATGCAAAACAAAAGTTTGTGCTATGGGATTCAACTCTTGTAAAACACTCATGCCACTGGCCTCAATCCACTTCCATGGCTCTCTGCCCTACTTACTCTCATCCTTACTACCAAGCTGACCAATAACAGATCTTGGGCTCTGCGTCGTTGCGAGGTGTAGTTTAATTTTTTTGAGAGTGTTAAATCAGGGTATGGTGAAGGCTGTGTGAAGACTAGGCTGTAGACTCATTGCAGAAGTATAAATTGGCCTTAATACTAATTTGCTGCATTCATGTAAAAACAAACTAACAAACAAAAAATCAACACCCTATCAGATTTTTTGTCCATAAATACACTGAGCCACATCTAAATGGGCTTTAACATCAGCTATAGGGCTGGGCGATATAACAAAAATAATCATCTCACATCCTGATAGTGACATACAGTATATATTTGGTATAGGACCCTTTCTGTAAATTCAAGCTGTTAATAGTTTAGATTGACCACATAGATAAAGGACTATTTTTGTTTACATTTAAAGTGTTTACTTTTAAAAATGGAATTATTCAAATCATGTGAGCATATTTTTCTCTTTATTTATATCTTCAGGGCAAATGTTTAATAAAAAATGTAGAAATATAAAATAAATATTAATAAAACACTTCTCAAAAACTAACGATTACAGGTCCAACATAAAAAAAGACTGTTTTTTGTAATCAATGTACTTTAAGATTGCAACTACCTCACTTTCATATTCATGTTTCTGTCAATGTATTTTGTGTCACCATGATATAAATGATAGAGCATAAATGATATGAAATGATAGACTTTTTTTGATTTTGTCCATGTGATATATATGGTCATATTGCACAGCCCTAATCATATACATATATCCAATATCTGGACCTATGACCTGCATTTAAACCCATTTTTCCTATTCCCCTGGACATTCCAAAACATCACATGCCACAACTGGCATTCGAATAAAAACCATTTGAAATATATATTCAAATATTCTGCAGCAGACGTGCATGTATGCCCTCACCTATTTGAGCTAGAAAAAGTATATTCTGGTAAGAGACTGCACGCATAAAGAAAGATGCTTTCAACCTCTGCCCTGTGAAATGAATAAAAAACACCTTTGCAAATCAAAGCTACATTATATTTCTTCGAAAGAGGTGATAACTTTGCTGTGATGTGCAGACATAACACGTGCAATCTCCCTGTCTTTTGTTGATATTTTCAAATTCACATTTAGATCTATACAAACTGCAGATAAAATAAGCTAAACATTAAGATTTTTATCCATTCAGTCAAATTTTGCACCAGTCATCCATGGCAGCTTTTAACATCTATCGTAAATTATACAAATAAATGTAATAACATGGCTTTTCAAAATCAAAATGCAAACCATCAGGACTAAAATAAATGGATATGATCAAAAGATGATCTGTGCCTTTGGAAAATCATATTGTAAAGTAGGACTGCACGATGGTGTTGTTGAGTGACGGTATAACGTTTCCCTTGAAAAACACAATTTTTATTAGCTATGATCTTTAAAGCATTTGTTTTATTTAATGATATTAAAATAAGTAAATTTTATTTATTAGATCTAATTAATTCCAATCCAGACAAAAAAAAAAAAAAGTGGCGACCATTTAGGGCTCCATCATACACCCAGTGTAATAAGGTGCTAGGCGTGTATGAAGTGATTTGTTGCTATTTTCAAAAGGGCGCAGATTTCGTTTTCACGTTTTGCGGCAAGTTGTTTAAATAGCAAATCCATGTGGACTCCATGGTTGTGCTGGTCTGAAAATGAGGTGTGTTAAGTAGGATTGTTGGCGCATTGCTATTTTGAGACAACTTAAATAGCCTGTGCCATTGACAGACTAAAAGCTGGTATAAAGTCCAGTGCAGAGTTTTTGTAATTTAAAGAGTGCGTTAGTAATGTCCCATGTGGGTCCAAAACGCGTACACAAAGCTTAATACACACAGGATGTACAGCAATACACAAATATCTTTACCTATGTAAATTGAAATATGTATATTTACTGTATTAAAGGATTAAAATGTTACAAAAATAATTATTTTCTACATATATATTCAAAACATTTCCGTGCCACCTTTATATCAGGCGGTTTGAAATCCAGCTCTGTTGTAGTTTTTTAATTCATGACAATTTGCATTTGTATAATATATTAGTAGTAGTATTTATTAGCATTTTTAAGCATATTTAAATTTGTTTTAATAAAAACAAGTTTAATTTGCCCAACTGTCGGATTTTAGAGACGTATGCATTAACAAGTGTGTTTGGATATAACTTTACCTCACTTCATTATAATTGTTCATTTATTCATTTGCTGGAAATTGGAACTGAATTTATAGTTTTGAAACAGATTTTTGCCCTTAACAAGCAAAATACGAAATTAAATATTTAGGCTATTGGATGTCTTCAGTGGTGTTTCCTTACTCCATGAAGGTAAAGAAGTAAAGTAAAAAATTAAAGAGTCCAACTAGAGGAGGATTGTTCTGTATCCTCGCACAGATGTTCTGTTTAACTGTTTTCACTTTAGTGAAGCATTCAGTTTTTCCACTTATAAAGTTTTCAATGTAAATAGCAAATGCACTAGGACGCAATACTCCTAAAGGGATTGGAACGTGAGACTCTGAATGCTTTTGCGCCATGTGCTTTGCGCATAGATTAAAATAGAGCCCTTGGTCTTTAAAACATATGATTGAATGAAAACCTCAGCAGATTTTCTGACTCTGATTGGTTGTCGTCAATTTCTTTGGTTCACCTTTGGGCCTTTTCTAGCCAATAGCAAAAAAATACTTTTGGGGAGGATTAAGATGGTGTGGATTAAAGATGGTAAGTTGATGCTAAGATGGTAAAGATGCTAATTTTGACTTCATAAAAACTTCATAAAAGCTGTTAAATCATCAAGAGCAATGGTTTCAGCTAAAATTATTTTCTAATCTTCTACTATTATCGCGATAACGATTCTTTTTGATAATATATTGTGCATCCCTATTTTAAATAATGTTTAGACTGATTGTTTTCTTCATAAGACTTCAACATCAAGGCCTTGCTATTGAATTGCATTTTATGAATCACTAAGAACAACGGTTTCAGCTAAAAATCTCTGCTAAAAGAAAAAAAAAATCACCTTTTTTTAGGTGAACTCTTCCTTTTAGAATCGAAGTGCACTGCTTTAAGTGTGTTGTGCGACGTCTTATTCGTGACCTTGATTCGTCAAGGATGCAGGCGACACAGAAAACGTCTGTTTAGTGAGGTGGACAGCAAGAATACAGTGCGTCTTCTATCAGCAGACTTCATTGAGTTCTATTAATAACTGTACAGAGGACGGTCTTTTGTGACGCTGCACTTTGACCTGACAGAGTCCATTGTTGGCCTTGTTTACGTGTCTTTGTGTGGATAATTGTATTAAGATGAGGGGCTTCGGGGTGTGCTTTTTTCTCTTGAATAGGTTCTTTGTTATCTGACATTTGCGGCCTCCAAATGGATGGAGAGTTGGAGTATGTTGTAGACAATGCTCTGATACTGTCAGTGTGGGAGACTCCTACATTAAACAGACTATTAGCTAAATTATCAGAGGATTTGGTTTTCTTTTACTCAAAGATTATTATATTGGTTTTAATGAATCAAAAGTATTAAACTTGGATCTTACATTTAAAATATTTGAAAAATTAATGAGTATGGATGGAGTTTCAATAATCACAGAAGACATAGGGCTAAAAAAAAATTATTTTGCATTTGTTTTTCTGGCAGCTGGGTTGCCAAAAAAAGTAAAATAATGGTTGTTAAAATATAATAATTTACCTGTAAATAATGAACACTAAATTACAAAAATGTTCTTTACTTTATATTTCTGGTACATTTCTTTAATTTAACAGTCGTTATTTTCCCTCTTTTTTTTTTGGCAACCTAGCTGCCAAAAAAAAAATAAAAGTAAAATAACGGATTTTTTTTTTACAGTAAAGGCAAAATAGTTTTTTGTTTTTTTTTGTCATATGAATAAAATAAAATAAAATAAAATAATATTCACAACTAAAAATATTTATATTCCTATAATATATATATATATATATATATATATATATATATATATATATATATATATATATATATATATAATAAATTTTTTTATTTTTTTTGTTATTTTTGTTATTTTATAACAGTTATTAAATTGTGTGTTTAATTAAATTAAAATTATTGTATAATCAAAGCATAAGCTATATTGTTTTATTTTATTCGAGTCTGGTTTGTTTTAATATTTCAAATATCGGGTTGTCTATTCTGGCATTTAACTCGATGCTTATTTTATTGTAAAATTTATTTTATTTATTTAAATAGTATTATGTAATAAAATAACACAATGCACAAATTACTAAATATTACAATAAAAAATGTAAATATTTTGTTTAAAAGGATGTGGAAATGCTAGGATATAATTATTATTTAGTGCTGGGCAAAAGTTAATCGCATCCAAAATGTTTTTGACCATTTAAATGTTTGTACTATGTATCATGTATATATTAATACATGCGTATATTTAAGGAGATGTTTATTTATATTTAAATATAAAATAATAATATAAATATATGTATATAATACAAATTATACAGTTGAAGTCAGAATTATTTGCTCCCTGATTATTTTTTCCCCAATTTCTGTTTAACAGAGAGATTTATTCAACAAATTTCTAAACATAATAGTTTTAATAACTCCTTTCTAATAACTGATTTATTTTATCTTTGCCATGATGACAGTAAATAATATTTGACTAGATATTTTTCTAGACACTTCTATACAGCTTACAGTGACATTTAAAGGCCTAACTAGGTTAATTAGGGTAACTAGGCAGGTTAGGGTAATTAGGCAAATTATTGTATAATGATGGTTTGTTCTGTAGACTATCAAGAAAATATACAGCTTAAAGGGGTAATAATTTTGACCTCAAAATGTTTTTTTTTTAATTAAAACTGCTTTTATTCTAGCCCAAATAAAACAAATAAGACTTTCTCCAAAATAAAAAATACTATAGAAAATACTGTGAAAATTTCTTTGCTCTGTTGAACATCATTTGGGAAATATTTAAAAAAAGAAAATTCAAAGTGGGGCCAATGATTCTGACTTCAACTGTATATACATTTAAATATTAATGTAACAAAATTGTTTTGTGTAGTTTCTATGTATTTGTGTGTAACACACACACACACATTTATATCTGTGTGTGTGTATATATGTACAGCATGTGTATATATGTGTGTGTGTGTGTGTGTGTGTGTGTGTGTGTGTGTGTGTGTGTGTGTGTGTGTGTGTGTGTGTGTGTGTGTGTGTATATATATAAATATAATCTATATAATACACACACGCATATATTATGTCAAAACAAACCTTTATGTGGAATGCGGTTAATAGGAATTAATCTTTGCTAAGCACTATTAGTATTATTATATAGCTGTTTATCACTAGACTTAGAAGCTTGTTTATAAACTCATTCAATTCAAATGTGGCACAACATCACAGCACTGAGTAGTATCAGTCTGGTTCTAGCAGTTGTCAGTATTACTGTAGTAAATTTAGATTATTTTATGATTACAGGTGACGATGGCTCCACAGATGAGGCTGCGCTGCTGCAAACCTGGTTCAAACTGGTTCTGGAGAAGAACAAACTCTCTCGATACGAGTCTGAACTCATGATCTTGTAAGTACTGTGGCTCTTACAGAGCTTTTTCAATGCTTTTCTATACGTCTTACACATTATTTTCTCTGTAGTGCTCAGGAACTGGAGTTGGAGGACACTCAGAGTCGACTACAGCAAGACCTTAGACGGAGAATGGCCACTGAAGGTGAGTGTGTTATAATACATACACTACAGGGCAAACATTTCAACAGATAACTGATACATTTTTAAAGAAGTCCCTTATTCATGATTGCAATATGCTTAAAACAGTAATATTGAAATTGTTAAATTGTATTTATTTAAATCTTAATTTGTCAGCATTGTTTTACTTAAAACTAACTTTTCATTAAAACAAAAAATAGATATTGAAATATATTTCAATGTTAAGAAATTATAAATAACAGGAATAAATGACTCTTATATTTTATTATATTATATTATATAATTTAATATAGAAAATATATTACAGTATAAAACAATAAAGAGTTTGTTTTGAATTTAAAAAAGGTATTTGTAAGCTTTTATCTCACAATTTATACCTCCTTTCTTGCACCTGCTAGTTTTGTCTTACAATTTTTGACTTCTGAAGTTTGTCTCAATAAAAGTTTATTCGGAATTGCGAGTTCATAAAAATCTAATTTGTGAAAGGCCTATGAACTCAAAATTACAAGAGATGAGGAAAAAGTCAGAATTCCAAGATATAATCTCTGAGTGTAAGGATTGTCACAATTGTGAACATTTTAATTTAAAATGAAACATCACAATTGTTTCCTCCGGGTGCTCCGGCTTCCTCCAATCCAAACACATGCGCTATATGTGGATTGAATGAGTTAAATTGACTGTAGTGTATGTGTGAGTGTGGAAGTGTATGGGTATTTCCCAGTGTTGGGTTGTGACTGGAAGGGCATCTGTTGCATAAACGCATGCTGGATAAGTTGGCGGTTTATTCCACTGTGGCAACCCCAAACTAATTAAGGGACTAAGCCAAAAAGAAAATAAATTAATGAACATCACAATTGTAAGGTATAATCTCAATTCCAAAATATAAACTCTGTCTACACTAGAGACTACAATGGCTACGCTTACACTAATCCAGATAAATTAGAAAATGGTGTTTTTGTCAAAAAATGCTTCATGTCCACATTACCGTTTTCAGACGAAGCAGAGGGAGGAGTGGGCGTAGATAATAGAGTAGGGGAAAAAGAGAGGAGCGAACAACTGTCAGTTGGCTCATAAAATGAGAAACAACCACAATTTGTTATATCATTATAAACACAATCATGTTTATATAAACACTAAATGAGGCAGACTTCTCTCCTCCTCAATGCCTGGGTCTGAATGCAGACACAGTGGATAGCAGTGCGGCAGGTATCTTTCCCTATCTATTCCAACCATTAGCCCTGCCAGATTATCTGGAAGATTTTAAACAGGCGAACACAGCAGCACTGATAGGCAATATGTCTGAATGGTGACAAACTAAACTGATAAAAGACAAAGTCCGCCTTTCTCCAATTCTCGTACAGCTCTCCCGACAAAAATTCTTTCTCCAGGGTGAAAAACTCCAGGGTGTCTTAAACCTTATGCACAAATGCAATAAAAACAGTTGCAATGCTAATAGAAAAAAGAAAGAATTGTGTATTATCAACTCAGAATTGCAAGAAATAAAAGTATGTTTTGGGTGAAAATCTATCGAAGTCCCAGTTGTAAGATCTAAAGCTCAAAATATTGCAATAAAAAAAGTCAGAATCACAAGTAAGCTCACACTCACATTTGTAAAAAATTCCAGCTCCTGAATGAAAAAGGGCAGAATTTGATAACTTAGACTTCCATTTGAAAATATCACTGTTTTTACTGTATTTTGATCAAACAGTTTACATCTAATCCAACATAAGAGGAAATGTAATGTTTCCAAATATGAAAGCTGCCAATTAATCTACATTAATCATGAAAACAGTCCACATATACCAAATGTTCATTTACTGCGCTGCATGCAGGATGAGATAATTGCGTGTTGGAGTGCTCCCGTACAGTAATACGCTTGTGAACATGAATTGATATCTGTTGAAGAAGGTGATGGTGTCTTCATTTGCAAGTCAATGGTTGGTCTCTCAGCCTCCGGCAAACACACGTTTATTTTGGCTCGGCTCTCTGTGTACTGCAGAGACACATGCGGCGTTAAACCTGTGATGACAAAGAGGTGTTGTTGTGTAATGCTTGATTATAATGGCACGCTTATCAGACCATGCACTTGTCGATATTCAAACCTTGTTACGTGGTAAAAATGTTACATTGTTTTTGACTACCAGACCCATGTGGCGTTAAACCTGCAACAACACAGAAGTGTCATTGTGTAATGCTTAATTATAATGTTGCGCTTATCAGAGAACGCAATTGGTGAAATCCAATGATACAGTGGTGTCATTGTGTAATACTTGACTATAGTTTTGTGCTTATATGATGTTGCATCTTATAATTCCAATCCTTCTTACATGGCGAGTATGTTGTACCTATCAGACGACAAAATCAATGGTTCAAACCTTATGTGGTAAAAATAGTTCCAATAACTAATCAACGCAATTAATGAAATCCAATCCTTGTTGCTTGGTTTTAGAGTTCGAGTGACGTGGGACACTATACCTGCGACTATTCAGAGCTATCAATGTGTAATACTCTATTATTGTTTGGTTCTTTTCAGTTATTGCAATTGATAACATTGAATCCTCCTTACATGGCGAAAATGTTAAGTTGTTCTTGACTTCTGAACGCAAGCAAGGTTAAACCTGCAACAATACAGAGCTGTCATTGTGTTATGCTTGTTTATAATGTTGCGCTTATCAGACGACACAAGCAATTGATGAAATCTAATGTTATTTCAAGAGTTCACATTTAGCTGATGATTGATATTAAAGCTTATTTGGCATGCTGTCCCAAGAGAGAGCCCTGAGCTTATAAGATCCTCGAGCCCTGGGCTCCTTCCTGTTAGCAGGGCAAGGGGAAGTTTGAGCTGAGGTACAGGTAGATCTCGATGTACTCTCTCGACCTGTTAATGGCTAATGACAGTTTATAGGGATAGCTATACTGCTTACTATATAAGAGCTTGTCTATGGTGCCAATCTGGTTTGGTCAAGTTACTTATATCGTATGTTTTTGGACTGTGGGAGGAAACCTGGGGGAAACTCATGCGAGCATGGTGAGAACATGCAAACTCTGCACAGAAATGTCGACTGGTCCAGTAAGGACTTTTAAAAAGTGACATTCTTGCTGTAAGGCAACAGTGCTAACCACTGGACAAGGCTGTAAATACTTCTGTACATGCGATTTTTCAGGTTTTTTATTTTTAATAAACTTGCAATAATTTAAAAAATCATTTTTCACATTGTCATTACGGGGTATTCTGTGTAGAATCTTGAGAAAATAAATTAATTTAATCCATTTTGGAATAAGGCTGTAACAAAGAAATGTGGAAAAAGTGAAGCGCTATGAATACTTTCCGCATGCACTGTACATGAAATGGATAGGTTGTGGATACATTTGGAGAGAAATGTTCTCTGGAAAGTATTATTTCTGCCATCTTGCTGACAAAATCTCGTTGTGACATCTTGCATGGTTCATTGGGATCTAGACAACTTCAAGTTAAGCCTCTATAACAAGTTACGCCCCCTTTAAGTTACCCTCTCTTGCTGACAGATACTGTTGTACACTTGTGGCATTAGAACTGCAGCTACATCGTTGTGTAATACTTGATTACATTGTCACGCTTAAAGGGGTGGTCCACTACGATCTCATATTTTAAACTTTAGTTGATGTGTAATGTAGCTGTGTGAACATAAACAACATCTCTGAATGTAAAAAGTTCTAAGTTCAATGCAAAGGGAGATCTTGGTTTTTACAGAGTTAGCTTAGCAAAGCCTACAATGAACGAATTTTGGGGACAACAAAAAATACTTCTGCCCCCTGTGAGATCACAAAGTTTGTTACTGCGCATCCAAACTGAGCAGGTAAGGCCCGTGGCCAGAGGCGATATAACGTTATAGCAGAGATGAAGCTAAAAATGCGTCTAAACACGGCTGTTTCCACAGAGCTTCGTCAGTTTCTGTATTTGGGCTTCCAAAGGACACGAACCAAACACAGAAGTGCTTACAGTTCAATATTAGTTATGTTCCAGAGAATTATAAAACACACAACAAGCATGATTTGACAAAACAGCTCCAGAATCTCTCCCAGTTTAGTGCTGGATTCGGCTAAAATTTCTTCAAAGCAGAAGCTGTCAACCAGTAAATGTTTTTATTAGTTAAAATTGATCATGACATGTACAGTGTCTAGCGTTAATGATATGCTGTAGCAATGATGTAAACAATGGGTAATGCTTCTTTGCGGGCAAACGATTTAGCTACAAACTCATATTTATTAGTCAAACTGCTGTAAACACACACTCCACCAGCACGTTTGTGTCTCTTATGTGTGCGCGTGCGCGCGTCTTCAGGCAGCTTTTCCATGCATTACACATCTCAGATAATGAAGTCGCAAAAGATATGTGGATGATTCATATTACTTACACCTGCATATTCCGGATATGCATGAAAGCCGTCATTTTACATGTTGAGTTAAAAAAAAATACAGTGCTAGCAGCAGAAAAATAAATCCAGGCTCAAACATAGCATCCCACATCTTGTGCTTTATTCTTCTGTCACGATATATTACAGAAAATAACTTAATCCGAGCATCAGAGAAAAAGAAAGTCCCGCGCACATGCGCTTGTTACAGAAAGTTCACACATTTACACACACACACACACACACATATAGACGCACACAAATGCTATTAAAGGAGCCACACCCCATTTTCATATGTTACAGACACTTGTCAGATTTTACTTTTAGAGAGCGGGCGCGAGGTTGACTGCATGTTTACACAGCAGAAAAGCGTGTGCTTTTACGGGCGTGACGTGGAGCCGATTATCCAATCGCAGCACATTATAACGATGACCAATCAGAGTCACTTAAGGGCGGGCCTTTCAGAGGAACTAGGAAATTTGACAGTCGTTTTCATGTTAGCAGAGTAGCTGTGTATAATCAAAGTAAGATATATGAAAAAAATAACGCGATTTCCTTCAAGTGAAACATGAGCACACATTGCTTGGCATCTTATAAACACAACCAAGCCTTAAAATTACATTGTGGACCACCCCTTTAATAGATGTCGGAATTGATGAAATTCAATCCTTGTTACCTGATGAAAATGTTATGTTGTTTTTGATTTCCAAACACTTGCTGCATTAAACTTCTGACAACAGGTGTCATTGTGTAATATGTGATTATAATGTCACACTTATCAGACAACGAATTTCACGTTACAGTTTGATTCCAGTGGTAATAAATTACACAGCTATTTTAATGTATAAAGTTATACATTATAAAAATGTTCGTAAACTCTTTCTTGATCTGCTGCTGATCACAGAGAGTTGGAACAGATCTTTTAAGCCCAGTTTCTTTGCAAATCCTGTTCTGTGGACATGTTTATATGCGTTACTACGGAGACGTCAGGAAATTTTTAACATCAAGGAAATTTAAATCACTCCAACATGACAGCGAAGACACTATACCTACACAGTTCTGTCCAGACAGCTTCCAGTAGTTGATTTTGCATCATCTGTGCCTTTTAAAGTCTCGCACTTATCAGACGATGCAATTGATGATGTTTAAACCTTGTTACGTGGTGAAATTATTATGTTGTTTTTGATTTCCAGATTGTGAAAAAAGTGCAAGCGAACTGGTGGAGGAGCAAAACATTCTGGTGGAGATCATGAAGGTGGTGGAGAAACGAGATAAACTAGTGAGTCTCCTGGAGGAGCAGCGACTGAAAGAAAAAGCTGAAGACAGAGATTTGGAGAGTTTGATCCTTTCCAGAGGGTATCAGTTCCACTGGACTTAAACATCTTGCTCTGAATGGGATTATGAGCCACTTCAGACTGAAAAAAGCCTTATTTGAGCTTAAAACGATTGTAATTTGCTTGCATTGAATGCTGCCGTTTGTTGTGCTTGAAAACAAATAAACCAAAAACCAAAACACGTGCCTCTTTATTAATGATGAATGTTCGCTTTGAAAAGTCACACGAGCACGGAGGTGATAGGATTGGTTAGGACTTTTTGTTCGCACTTGGTGCAATGATGTTAAGTTTTGTTTAATTGT
The DNA here is from genome assembly GCF_052040795.2 of Danio rerio. NCBI lineage: Eukaryota > Metazoa > Chordata > Actinopteri > Cypriniformes > Danionidae > Danio > Danio rerio. The sequence continues at coordinate 17,546,882 of NC_141045.1, forward strand.
TTAGTTGAAATTTGTTCATGGATGTTTGTTTTGAATGTTTCCGTAGAGGCCAAAGTTTGATGGCGGTGATGAAGTGTGTTTGTTGAGCGTTTATTTCTCTCGTTCTTGTCATAAAGATGATTTATTAAGCAACCTTAAATTAAAAGCAATTATTATTGTTTCAAGAATCAAGAAGTGCTTATGGAAATGTACAAAGTGCTTTGGTTTTATTTTTGTCTGTCTGTGTGTTGCCTTGTGTAATTTATTTAATAAATGTAAACACAATGAGTGGGCTCTTAATTATGTAAAGATTTACATATTTTTTAAAACATTCAGCCCTTTTAAAATGGTATTTTATTCATTTACATATAAAAATAATATTTGTGTTAGTAGTGTTTCTTTATACTATAATACTATCTAGAATACACAGTTGAAGTCAGAATTACTAGCCCCTCCTTTGAATTTTTTTTCTTTTTCTTTTTTTTGTATTTCCCAAATGCTGTTTAACAGAGCAAAGACATTTTCACAATATGTCCGATTATATTTTTTCTTCTGGAGAAAGTCTTATTTGATTTATTTCATCTAGAATAAAAGCAGTTTTTAATAGAAAAAATACATTTTAAGGTCAAAATTATTAGCCCCTTTGAGCTATATCTGTTTCGATAGTCTACAGATCAAACCATCGTTATACAATAACTTACCTAATTACCTTATCCTGCTAGTTAACCTAATTAACCTAGCTGAGCCTTTAAATGTCACTTCAAGCTGTATAGAAGTGTCTTGAAAAATATCTAGTAAAATATTATTTTCTGTCATCATGGCAAAGATAAAAATTAATCTGTTATTAGAAATGAGTTACTAAAACTATTATGATTAGAGAAGTGTTGAAAAAAAATCTTTCCGTTACACAGAAATTGGGGAAAAAAGTAAACAGGGGGGCTAATAATTCTGACATCAAGTGTATATATGAAAAATATTTACTTTCTGTTTACCTAAGTAAATTAAATGTAAACAATTTAGGTGTTGTAAATATTAATTAAACCTGCCATTTTATTTAAAATAAATAGATTTTCAGTTTATTTTTAAATGCTTATTTTATATATACAGGGTTCATACACATTTTTACTACAAAAATTCCAGGACTTTCAAGTCAATTTTCATGACCTAATGTTATATGGAATAAAATCACTGTCATAAATATTTTGTGATTTTATTCCATAATGTTTCATGTAATGTCTACATATACGTAGTAAATCATAAACAAAATTCAAATTCATTACAGCATATCATAAAACACGCAACAATCTCTTTAGTTTTAATTTATTTTTATATCTGTGTAAAATAGATGATGCTTAAACAGCACTAATAATGAGAGCATGTTTTTAGCTAAGAAAAAAAGTAAAAACAACTAACCTCCATTCCAATATACAGATATTTGTCAAACTAATTTTAGATGATCTTTATTGTTTGTTAAACGAACACACTAGACTTTTCGTTTCATAGACTTCCATTCATAGGCATGCAAATGCGACAGCCCATGCGACAAGTTTCGCATTTCACTGCATTCGAAAGTTCAAGCTTGGTGAATTCTTATCTGCAAAATCACATCAGGTGATTGCGTGTGACCAACAGAAGATATTTAAAATAAGAAATTTTAAATATGGAGCAATCGCTCACTTTTATTAATGTCTAATTATATTACTTAACTCCACCCTTTTTCACAGCGCCGTAAGACAGAATTTTGCAAGCTCTAGTGTGACGGCAGCTTAAGTCACTTTGGACAAAAATGTCTGCTAAATGATTAAATATAATTTCCATAACTTTTCCAAAACTTAGGTTTTTCTGTTTTTCTAAAACTTTTCCAGGCCTGAAATGCCATGTCAAAATACCATGACTTTTCCAGGTTTTTCCATGACCATATAAACCCTGTATGAAATTTGAAGTTTGCAAATATTACATTTCTGTAAATTTTTATATACCACTACTTTGTTTTAAAGTAATATTTATGTATGTGCGTGCTTTTATATAATTTGAAAGCATATTCTATTACTTAAAAAAAAAAAAATTACAAATCGAGGAATATTCCATTCTAAATATTTCATTAATACAATATTTAATAAACTTCTTAAAAATATACAAATATAGAAAAATCTGTTATTTCCAATTTTTCAAATGAACATTTGCAAAGCAATTCATACTAATGCATATATCACATCACTTTTAAATGCTTTTTGATATAAAATATTTATTATTTATTTGTACTTTTTCACTGTATGTTTGCCACATATAGTTCATATTAGTAGTCATAAAGAAGGATTCACTGTATGATTGGCAGTTCACTTTAAACAACTTTGTGAACAACAGCGCGGAGTCTCTTTGGAAAAGAGGGAGGGATCAAAGGATAGCTAGAAGGCTGGGCAAATTGCTGGAATTCCGTTTCCGTTCCAGTTCCTGGGATTTTACTCTCTCTTCCTCAGCGGGGGGAAATATCCTATTATTTCTACTTTTCTGCCCTTGGTTTTGTTTGTTTAAACCGATGGCGTCTTCCCCGCAGAAATCACCGTCCTCTCCCAAATCTCCGACTCCAAAGTCTCCGTCCTCCCGAAAGAAAGATGATTCATTTCTGGGAAAACTTGGTGGAACTCTTGTCAGGAGAAAAAAAGCGAAAGAAGGTAGTGATTGAGTTTCAAATGCCTATTTTGCTGGGAAGTATGTTTAACACGCTTTACAAACACGTTAAATCATAACGTTTTTTTGAAGAAGTCTTCAAGTCACCACACAACTTTTTCAGAAGTCTGAATGATTCCCTCCTCCATCGGGACTGGCGCAGGAATGCGTTTGTTTACACTGTCAACATATTTGTTTCTAATATAACGTACACTTTAACTTAATGTAATCGACAAAGGTGTGTTTCTAAAGAGTAACAACGTAATGTTTACACTGCAAAATGTGTAGCGCCTTGTAGCGATGCTTTACTCACGGATGAGTCGATCATTTGAGTCAGAACTTTTTTTATTAGCGGAAGAATCGATTCTTTTGGTCTTCGTTCTCTTCTCTGTCTCCATTTAATCGAACCTACGATTACCTGATGATTTGACTGCAACGCTCTGATTAGTTTATATGAAATTTACAGTTTGCAAATATTAAATTTCTGTAAATTTTGATATACCAATACTTTGTTTTAAAGTAATATTTATGTATGTGTTCGTATATAGTTTGAAAGAATATTCTCCATAAATCTCCACACAACTTTTTCAGAAGTCTGAATAATTCTCTCCTTCTTCGGGACTGGTGCAGGAATGCGTTTGTTTACACTGTCAACATATTTAACATCAAAATGTTAAACATAAAAACATCAAAATAATTGACAAAGGTAACACCAAGAGTAATTAAATGGTAAACAACATAATTTTACGCTCCAAAGGTTGTGGCGCCTTGTAGCGATGCTTTACTCACGAATAAGTCGATCATTTGAGTTGGAACTTTTTTTTATTAGCGGCAGGTACGATTTATTTACAAACCAAAATCTGCTTTCGTTTCTTCGTTTCTTCCTTCTTTGCTTCCTTTTTTCATTCGTTCCTTCGTTCCCTCCAGGTTTGATCAGTTTTCTCCAAATTTGAGTCGTTTTTTTAACTATAACTTAAAAACGTTTAAAAACCGTCCTACAATGTTTAATTGGTTGTATACACATCTGTTAAAGCAACCAACTCGCATTATTTCAATATAACAAAAAGGTAAACATTGCAATTGCTTGTGGAAAAACTACATTACCCAGGGTACTGCAGAGCTTCTCCACCAATTAGAGAATTGTGACCAGTCATAGCATTAAGATGGCTTTAATAAGAGAACTATTGGGTTCTAATTAAAGTTGTAAGATGTTAATAAGTTTTTTTATAGGAACAATATTTTTAAACTTTGTTACAGAATATGCATTTATTACACTCACACAAACAAATGTTTTATTGTTCAGAGAGCATTGATTGATTTGATCATGTCATTCGCTTTGCTTCACGCTAGTGGGCAGGGCTAAATAACTTTTCGTTTTGTTTGTAGCAACTCTGGTTGGTTTAATTGTTCTGTAGAGCATCATTGCAAATGTAGTTTTTTTCTTCCACAAGTTCAATTGATTCAGAATGCATCTTACATTAATGCAAACGGATGGGCTCAACAAAAGATTAAAACAATCAAATAACAACCTAGGTGCTCATAACAGGTCTTTATTGGATTATACCACGTTCCCTGATTAAAAAGCCAGTTAGTACATTGTTGTTGTTTTATACCTTTTGGCTTCAAAGTTTATAATGTTAAAATTCTTATCATAGCTGCTTGGTTTGATTCTTGGCTTGCTTTTTATTATTATTATTATTTTATTTTGCACTCCATTTTGCCAAGTAGCTCAGTAAAGTATGCACCCTGGAGGCATTATTATACGAATCTTTCATAGTTTTTCAACCACACCTGAAATTGACTGAGTCATCAAATCATTCTGACACAAACCCTCTGAATTACAGTGTTGAGAAGCAATATTCAGCCTTTTCATAGACTAGAAATCAGACGTTGGCACATTATAAAGTGTTCCTGAGCTTCAGCAAACAGCCAACTTTGGCGGAGTTCAGCTAGCCATGTAAGGTATTCTGCCTGGATGAGGCTTGAGATTGTTATTGTACAGAAATGAGAAAGGATTCATCTCAACCTTGAGACAAGAACAGACAAGAAAACCAGATCGAAATACCCAACAATAATCCAAACAGGTTAATTGTAATCCACATTCTTAACAAATAAAAATATATTAGTCGACGTCGTCTTTACTAGTAATTAAATTAGACATTGTGGTGCTTTCCATTACATTGGAGTATTTATTTTTTTCTGTTTGTTTGGTTTGGGTTATTTTTTTCGATTCCCAGAGTGTACTTCTGTAATGATTGCACGACGTCCATCAGCTCTAGCAAGACCGAATTAGAGGAAAAAGCAGCTGAGCCTTCTGATTCTCTAGTTCGGGCTCTTTCTCTGTTTCTTGTTCACCCACATACATGATGAGAATTGTTATATTAAAGGTAAATTTCTGTATGGTTTGATTTGATAAGGATTGTTTTGTGGCTTGTACCTAGGAGACATTGTATTTTTATGTATATTGCTTTAAATTTTCAATTAGGAATGCCTTTTAAAGGGGCAGCATGCAAGTTTGACACCCTGTGGTTGAACTATGTATTGCATTTGTTTTAATCCAGGTATGCAAGTGCAAGTTGCCAGATTGAGAACCAACAGGAGCAAGTCTGGCGATCAGGCCTAAAGGCCGACTCCAAACCAACACATATCAGTGATTCAGCATGTACATTTAATAATGTTAAAGAGGTTTAACATGTATAGATTAGATTATAAACCTTACCATTTCATGAGTGAGTTCATATTCTGTGCTTCTGAATGGCTGTATTTAAATTTCTGTTTTGTCTGCTGCAAACAGCCAAATTGCTTATTACTATATCATATAGCATGTTGCTATGACACGGGGTTACAATGTAACCTGCTCACCTAATGTTTACATTCGTAATATTTATACTATTTGCTAATTAATAACCGCATGTGGAACTCTGAATTTGCGCCTCATTATAGAGTCTGCTACTGTCCACTGGAGGTCACATTTCGTTTTTCTGAGCCTTTCTGAATGAATGAATGAATGAATGAATACAATGCGCTGTTTTCCATCAAGGCTACCCGAAGTGCTGAAATATAATTGGCTGAAGTCATATTGGGTGGGTTAAAAGAACCAAAACAAAGACAGCATTCCGGCATGTAACTCACATTTTCAAAGCAGATTAACTGACTTCAGCATTGTGTTTCAGATAAACAAGAATGTTCACTTAGTGTGTTTCTTAACTGTTTACAAACATATGATGGTATTTTTGTGCTTTAGTAGAGTCAAAAGCTTATGCACAGCATTGTTAAACGCGGGGTAATATAGAAGCTTATTTCTTACCATGGAGTGAAGTAAAATATGAAAAAGTAAATTCAGTTGTGAGTTTATATCTCACAGTCTTTTTGACATTTCCCCCCTCAGCTCAGAGAATGGAGACTTTGAGTTCTGAGAAAAATGTAAAAAATCAAAACAATCGCTTCACAGCAAGAAAGTTGCTGATTCTAGACCCAGCTGGGTCAGTTGGTATTTCTGTGTGGAGTTTGTATGTTCTCCTGTGTTCGTGTGGGTTTCCTCCAGGTGCTCAGGTTTCCACCACAAGTCTAAAAACATAGGGTATAGGTGAATTGTATAAGCTAAGTTGTCAGTAGTGTATGTGTGTGTGAGTGAGAGTGTATGGATGTTTCCGAGTGATGGGTTGCAGCTGGAAGGGCATCCACTGCGCAAACAAATGCTGGATTGGTTGGCAGTTTATTCTGCTGTGAAGACCCCAGTTTAATAAAGGGACTTAAGCCTGGTTTACACTTTTGTGTCAAGTGATCAGCGTGACCCTCAGCGCAAGCCTTGCACATTGCCGTGCATTGATACTTATGCAAGCCGACCAATCACAGAACTTGCGCTACACGTCGTTGCGACGTGTAGTGACATTTTTTTCAGAGCTGCGCATGAGGAACGGCCATGGCGAGGGCTATGCGTCCACACATAGGCTGCATCATAGCATATGTGTGCACTTGACGCAGAAGTATAAATCAGTGTAATTTGTGTCTAAACGCGGTGATTATTCATATTAACCCTCATTTGTGTAATAAACAAACGTGTTGAGAATCAAAAGACACCTGAAAGTGAAACCATAAACTAGAACCGCACTGCTCTTAAAGTGACAGCGCGCAATATTCCTGTTGCCGACTGTTTTTATCATTATTAATTAAACAACAAAAGGACAAATTCACTTACTGCACTTCACTGAAGGACTTTTGTAGCTATAGTTAAAGTGGTTCATTCTGCTGTGACGGAATGAAAATTGTACATACTCATAAAATTAGCCACTAAAATAGTTACGTTTTCTCGTGAGATTGGCTTTAAAAGTGACAAAGTGTTAACATAATTAACAGAAACATGTTGCAGTTTGCTTCTTTATTGGGGAAAAATTGTAAGATGTAATGTAAATATTTTGGTAAAATTGTGGCAATTACAGAGTTGACTAAAAATGATAGGATCTATCTTTTTAATTCGAGAAATAATATTTCAAAGAGTAGCTACCAGAATTTAAGTGACATGCAAGTCTTTTAAAGGGCAGAAAAGTGACTTAAAATAAACTCTTCTAGTAGACTCAATAGTCAGGTTTCCATCCTAATGTAATTTTAATGTTATTTAAAAAAGGAAAAATCCCACATGCGACTTAGGTGTGTTTCCAACAGGTTGTTAAAGCAGCTTACTGTAATACTGGTAACATAGCAACAACAGATTATCTGGCATTAAAAACCACCTCAATTGACTTCTATTCGAAATTTGGTGTTTTCATTGCTAATTTCTCACGTGATAATTTAAAATGCTTGTTAACAAAGTGTGATAGAAACCCAGCTACAGTAAGTTTGGTAAGTCTTGACTGAGGGCGCACCCACACTATGCTATCTGATCCATGCTGTTCAGTTAGCCGGCCCTGGCCCGATTGGAAGAGGTGTGCCACAGCACGGTTCACTTGGGCTTTGATGCGGTACGCATGTAGTGCAAAGTGTGCCATAGCCCGAAACTAAAGACGAGATGAGACGTGACTTATAAGGGACTGTTTCATATGGATTTATTGGTCCCACTTTATATTTTGTATTAATTAACATGTATTTGCACAGGAATTAATAGTTTGTTACAATGTACTTATTGTGTAAATACATGTATTTAATCAAGAATAAGTACACAGTAAATACATGTATGTAATTACATCTGTAATTAACTTTTGTAATTACATTTGTAAATACACTGTTGACCATACCTTACACCTTAACCCACCCTTAAACCTACCCATGGCACCAAACTTGTCCATAACCCAACCTCTATCCCACCTCAAAAGCACCACAAGTGTTCTCAAATACATTATAAACGGTAAGTACATTGTATTTATTTTCTGATGAAAGTACATAGTAGTTAAGGACACTTAATATAAAGTGGGACCGATTTATTAATCAATCTTACTGTTCAATGAACGCAAACTGTTGTAGATTATTAAAGAGGCAAACCCCTCACTGCATGACAGCTGCACCTTTAGCAAACCTCCTGATACCTGCAGCACAAGGACTTTATGACTGTTTATGAGCTTCAAAAATGGCTGATCTGTTCAGTGAAATATTTGACCACGTGTCACTGTATTCCAAACAATTAAAATGATATAACTAAAGAAATCTCCACTGTGCTGAGCGAGAGCGCTTCAAGGCAGTTCAAGGCAGCTGTACAAGGTGTGAGTACGTCCTGACTCCTGATATTGCTAAAGAAATTGTAGTACGAGTGTCATTACTACCGAAGATTCAAGGTATATTCTGTAAACCTTTTCACAGGTTGAATTACCATTTAAAATTGTAATTATCAATAAAATCATGATTGATTATCACGATTTTGATCATTTATGGTAAATCTAGTAACGATGTGACAATGCAGCTTACTGAGCAGCTTACTGTAATAATTTAGATCGCGACAATGTACATGAAATAATTCCAAAATTCAGGGATCCATGTTTACATTGTCACAAAATTGCATATAGCTGAAAATTTAAGTTATTTGTTCATTTTTATGTACAGAATTGCTAGAATATGTGACACATTTTTGGTCATTAGAACAAAGCCGTTATGACATTAATATCCATGATAACGTTGGCTACCATATTAATGATGTGAAATTTGAATGCTCTTACATATATGCACCCAGTCAACCAACTGAACTTTAGCACTCTTTGTATTTAAAGATACATGACACTGTTGTCATGACTCTGGATTGAAAGCTCCCCCACATTAGTGAGAAGAGGCAGCAGGAGAGCAGCTGTGCGTGAGGTGGAGAGGGTGTTGATTAATAGGATCTCGTCCTCTATAGGAGGCCTCTGGAATCCAGCACAGGATGTTCGCATCCCCATAATCAGCGCTGCACACTACAATGCATGCTGCGTTGCTGTAGAGAGTGAAGAGCTAGATTGTTTCCCGGAGGATGTTGAGAATGTTTACTTTTTCTGATGTCTTTAATAAATGTAGGATTTTTTATTTTTTTTTACATTTCTTCTGAAATTGTGAGCCATGAAGCCAGAGTGCTGCTATTCGATTGCGGAACTGTTTTAATGCCGACTTTACACAGCAAAGAAGCTTTTGAAGTGCCAATTAGGTATCTAAGACTTTTACGTTTTACTTTATCGCTGCTCAGAGTTGGCGTAAATGCATTTATACAACAAGTTCAACTGTATACAGGTACTACAACCTTGACAAACATCTGACAGCTGTGACCTTTATATTATTTTCCTTAACAATAATAAATCCTAAAATTCTCAAATAGCAACTTGAGCTCTCAATGTTATTTTATAATCCATTTAAAAATTTATTGAATTGTGGGAGACATTTGAATTAGTCAGTTGATAACTAGAGACTCTTCCTGTTTGGATCATTTGATAACTGGAGTATCCTTTTGTTTGGATCATTTGAATCAGTCGATGGATACATGGAGACTCCCTCTAAAAAGATCATATGAATCATTTAATTTTTATTTGGAGACTCCCTCCGAGTGAATCATTTTGAATTAGTCAATTGATAACTGGACACTTCGGGCCCTATCATACACCCGGCGCAATGTGGCGCAAGACGTGACACTAATGTTGTTATCTAGTTTCAGCTTGGCACAAGAGTCGTTTTGACGTATTGCGCCATGCTGTTTCAATAGCAAATGCATTTGCGCTCATATATATATACCCATAGGTATTCTGGTCTAAAAAAGGAGGCATGTTGAGGCGCATTGGCGCGTTGCTATTTTGAGAAACTATAACAGATTGTTCAATAGACCAGAACAAAGCCGGTCTAAAGTCCAGTGTAGAACGCTTTAGTTGTGCGCCTTGCTTACACATTGCAGATTTATAGCAATATGCAAATATCTTTACATATGAAAAAGAATGAAAATATTAAGGATATAAATAGGATATAATAAGGATATAAATATAAAGGATTAAAATATTAAAACAGTAGTATTTTCTAGCCTACACAAATATAAAAAGCCATACTTTCATGCCTTCTTCATCTCGGGAGGCTTTTTCAGTTTATTCAAAACAATTTGCTTTTGTATAATATCATTATTATTAGCAGTATTATTTATTATATCCATATTTATATTTGTTTTATTAAATACAAGCTTAGATTTGCCCACCTGTTTCAGACCATATGGGGCTCAGCATGTGTATTAGGATACAACTTTTTTGAGCACACTTGGTTATTATTGTTCATTTATTCGTTTGCTGGAAATTAAAACTGAATTTAGAAATAGTTTTAAATCAAATCTTTGCGCTAAACAAAAGAACCTAATCATTTATAGGCCAATGGATGTCTGTGCGTACAACACATTTCCATAGAGTGAAAGTGAAAGTAAAAAATATGGAGGCTCATCTCTCATTCTCACCCTGTAGATGCACTGTTTAACTGTTTTCTTGCTAGTAAAACGCTTAGTTTTTCCACTTACAAAGTCTGTCATGTATATATGATATTATATGATATTTCATAAAATAGTTCTTTAACTTTTATTTTATTAGTAAACCTTTAGGGTGGCAGGATCAAGAATGATAATTATTTTATTACAAGTCTGCAAGACTTATTTGAGTTAATATTTAGGTTATACACTAAAATATAGCATTTAAATTGTTCATGGAGCTGAATGCATTAAATAGTCTGTATAAAAAGTCTAAAAGCAAATAGTCTAGCCTTTATAACCAAATTATTTAACAAAATGTGATACAGCGGTAAAATATTTGTAATCTTTTAATAAGCATGATGTGTACAAGACAGAGAGGATATAAAAAGTTAATTGTTTGCTTTGAGATTTGTGAATTGGAATTTGTCCAATAATAAACCCGCAACACACATGGTTGTTGTCATGGGGTGAACTCGGCCAATCGTGTAATATCGGTGTCATCATAGCAGCTATAGCAGTCGCTCTTCAGAAGCTACACTAGCTGAATTAGTCGTCTGATCTTGAACCGCTGTCACGGTACTTTGATGCCACATGTAAAAGTCATGTGGCGTGGTCGCGTAGCGTCAATCCGGACAAGCTTTCTAACCATCAGGCAATGCTTTTAGACAGATTTCAATAGATCTACGCAGCGCTGTATGAGGTCAAACGCACCTAGTCAATTAATAACTGGAGACTCTTTCTGAGTGGATCATTTAAATCAGTTATTTGACAACTGGAGACTCCCTTTGAGTGCATCATTTAAATCACTGAATTTTTATTTAGAGTCTCCCTCTGAGTCAGACTTCCTCAGAGTGGATCATTTTGACTGATTTTGAATTGTCATTCGGGGCGAAGCAGTGACGCAGTAGGTAGTGCTGTCGCCTCACAGCAAGAAAGTCGCTGGGTCGCTGGTTCGAGCCTCGGCTCAGTGGGCGTTTCTGTGTGGAGTTTTCATGTTGTCCCTGCATTCGCGTGGGTTTCCTCCGGGTGCTCCGATTTCCCTCACAGTCCAAAGACATGCGGTACATGTGAATTGGGTAGGCTAAATTGTCCATTGTGGGTGTGTGTGTGGGTGTGTGTGTGTGTGTGTGTGTGTGTGTGTGTGTGTGTGTGTGTGTGTGTGTGTGTGTGTGTGTGTGTGTGTGTGTGTGTGTGTGTGTTTCCTAGAGATGGGTTGCCGCCGGAAGGGCATCCGCTGCGTAAAAATTTGCTGGATAAGTTGGCAGTTCGTTCCACTGTGGCGAACCCGGATTAATAAAGGGACTAAGCCGATCAGTCATTTGATAACTGGAGACTCCCTCTGAGTGGAATATTTGAATCAGTCATTTGATAATTGGAGACTCTTTCTGTTAGGATCATATGAATCCGTTGTTTAATCACTGCACGGTCACTCTGGGTGGATCACTTGAATCATTAAAATATTTTCTGTAGTCTGGTCTGAGTGGATCTTTTGTATTGATGAATCATTAATTGAAGTAATGAAGTAAAAGTTTTAAAGTAAAAATACAGAATTCCACCGCCACTATACCGTCTTTATTGCTGTAATTTTAAGCAGACACAGAGCAGTCTTAGCTATGTTGGCAATGTAAAGTTTTTGAATTCAGAAGTTTAAAAGAACATAATTTAATTAGAAACAGCAATATCATGAGGAAAAAACACTTCTTTTTTTTTGAGGTCACTGTATTCAGAAATAATTTGTTATCTCTCACCCAATGTGTCCTGTTTCCTGTAGTATCGGAGCTGCAGGAGGAGGGGATGAACGCCATTAATCTCCCCCTGAGTCCCACACCTTTTGAGCTTCATCCTGAGGATATCATGCTAGGTAACAAACCTGTAGCCCATATTCTTCAACTGATGCCCCCTCTGGTTAATAATAATCCCTTACACTTTCCACTTCTCTTTTTTTTTATTTCAATGTCCTGTCTGTCTGTCTCTTTCACAGAAGAAAATGAAGTGCGCACCATGGTGGATCCCAACTCGAAAAGTGACCGCAAACTCCAGGAGCTCATGAAGGTTCGTTCTGAAAGCCAAAAATGTCATCATTTGTTTGTTATTGTCTTGTTTTAAAATAATGAACCTATAATTCTGTATAAATTAGGTGCTCATCGACTGGATCAATGATGTTCTGGTTGGCGAAAGGATCATTGTGAAAGACCTGGCTGAAGATCTCTATGATGGTCAGGTTCTCCAGAAGCTCTTCGGTAAAAAGTCTTTGTCTCTCTGTACTATATAGACGCTTCTGATGGAGAGTTTTTTTTTTACTAGTTAATTGTTTGATTAACTAATTGCCGGTTTTGATTTGATTTTATTGTGTTTGTTTTCTTTTTATTGGAATTATAGAGGTTATTTTACAGGATGGTTGCTTTCCAGTTGTTGTATAATGTCTATTTTATTACATTTGGTCATAGTGTGTATGTTTGGTGGTTATTTTATTGGTTTTATAGTATTTATTTCACTTGACTGCTTCTAATTGATTGTGAAGTGTTTATTTCACCCTATTGGTGCTAATGATTGGTTATATATTGTTTATTTTACTTCTTAACTGCTTCTAATTTGTTGTGTATTGTTTATTTCACCATATTGGTGCTTCAGATTGGTTATATAGTGTTTATTTTACTTCTTGACCACATCTAATTGGTTGTGTAGTGTTTATTTCATGGTATTGGTGCTTCAGATTGGTTATATAGTGTTTATTTTATTTTTTGACTGCTTCTAATTGGTTGTGTAGTGTTTACTTCACCATATTAGTGCTAATGATTGGTTGTATGGAGTTTATTTTATTTCTTGACTGCTTCTAATTGGTTCTGTAGTGTTTATTTTATGGTATTGGTGCTTTTGATTGGTTATAGAGTGTTTATTTTACTTCTTGACTGTTTCTAGTGGGTTGTGTAGTGTTTATTTTATCATATTGGTACTTTAGATTGATTATAAAATGTTTATTTTACTACTTGACGAGTTCTAGTTGCCTGTGTAGGGTTTGTTTCACCATATTGATGCTTCAGGTTGGTTATATAGAGTTTATTTTATTTCTTGACTGCTTCTAATTGATTGTGTAGTGTTTATTTCACCATATTGGTGATTCAGATTGGTTATATAGAGTTTATTTTATTTCTTGACTGCTTCTAATTGGTTGTGTAGCGTTTATTTCACCATATTGGTGATTCAGATTGGTTATATAGAGTTTATTTTGCTTCTTGACCTCCTCTAATTAGTTGTGCAGGTTTTATTTCACCCTATTGGTTTTAATATACGGCTAATTTTACTATATGGCTGTTTCAGGCTGTTTATACATGGAGCTGGGTAATTATTCTGGTCGATTTTCATGCACATTTTGCCATTAGCCGCATTTCCACTATCGGGCCATTGCGAGCCAGGGCTTTAATCGGGCCGGGCCGGGCCAATAGCCCGGGAGGTTGAGAAATGAGGCTGAAATCATGTCGCGTTTCCACTGTCGGGCTAGTAGCTCACAGCGCGTCACGCAAACACCGCCCACAGAACGTCCCCGAATCAAACGTCACACAACCCGCCCACTTCAGCGAGAATCAAGCAGATAAAGCACACCATAGAATCATCACGAAACGAAACCATTAAAATGAAGACAACCGAAACAAACAAACGACACGTTACTGTACAGCAGTACATGAAATGTCTATACGCACAGACCTGTGTATTTCCATTTATTACATTTGTTTACTCGCCGACCGACTGTTGGCATTGTGCATGTATTGCTCTCTCCACTAACGGAGGGACCAAACACAGAGAGCACACACATCCATAATATAAAGCCACAGTAATTCTCCTTTATAACTCGATATGGCATGTATTTTATAACATCCTCGTTTTGATAGAAGTCGTGTTAAGTTTTCAGCACAAGAGATTAAAATATAGCCATATTTGTTGCGCTCGGCAGCTATTCACTAAAGCTCTTCATTTAAAGTTTAATTTATAAATTTAACCACGTCATATAAAAACATAAACAGTTGTTTGAGGATATAGAGCACATTCTGTGTTTGGACTTTCCCCCATAGGTATTCGGTGGGCCGAAAAAGGCCAGCCGCTGGCCCCAAGAAAGCCCCACTTTGGCCCGATTAGGCCCCGGAAGTGACAGTGAAAACCCCACTGGCCTTGGCTCACTCGTTTTAGGCGCGATAGTGGAAACGCGGCTATTAAAGTTCTCCAACAGGTGCTTACAGCGGCATTGTAGTTCACAGACTAAATGAAAATGAAAAATGACACATTACTAATCAAAGTTGATTTAACTGGCTGATAATGAAATTATGATAATCAGTCTGCAGTAGTAAATGCTGCTAAATGAAAACAACAGCTATAACAAGGTTTTTACTTAAAACTCACTTCATAATTTAGTTGTGTTTGAATTAAATCCTTCTGTGAGTTGTTTTTGTCATAGTGTGATTAATTGTCACATTGAATTAATGAAAGCAGTTAACACCATGTCCTAACTACAAAATTACACACCAAACAATTTGTCTGTCTGGAGCAGACATGACACGACAGAAACATTAAAATACAAAATAAAACATGGTAAGATTTATAATCTAATTAATACACGTTAAACCTCTTTAACATTATTAAAAGTACATTCTGAGTGACTGATATTTATTTTGAGTAACAGTTCTAATTTTCATTTTTAAACTATATGTTAGCTATTTAGTTTATTATTTTTATGATCTGAGGTCTATCTATAACTAATACTTTTTCGGTATAAATGTCACAGAAAAAAATGTATTCAAACTTGCATGAATAAAGCATATAGTCAGCACCTGAGGGCTGATCATTTTCATACTAGTTTATGCAGTTGTTCAACAACGACATTTAAGAAATAGAAACTGTTTCTAAAATAGAATTTTCAGGTGTCGCTGTTGTGGATGGTTAGGAGAAAAACTCCTTGTAACGTGGAAAATGAGAACTGTTATAATGCATTGAAGCGTCACGTTACATGTAGTTACACATGTACACTGACTGCATCCGAAATCACCTACTACTCAGTAGGTACTACATTTGAATTTGAGTTTGCTAAACAGCCATTATAAAAATATGCTCTATATATTATGAATGCGAGTGAATGGAACTTAGACCTACCCGCATAAGTTGCATCACTTCACTTCCAGCTTCCATCGGATGCGCACTTCAGATTCTCAGTGGAAGTAGTAGCTCATCCGAACGCTTACTGTTTTTTGAATTCCTTGAATTTGTTCATACTACTTTGCTCACATACTGTTTTTATTATTGTTTTGCGTAATATATGGAAGTATGTGATTTTGGAATCTGCAACAGTGTTAGACTCTCTGTTTCTGGTGTTTGTCTTTGTGGAAATTTGGAGAGTTATCATGCAGGAGCACCCTCTGGCCTTCTAATGAGATTTAAGGCCTGTTAACATGGGGACGCTTTTTCCTTATGTTTTCCGTCAACGTTTATTGCCTCAGGACTAAATAAAGGGCGCCAATGTGATCATGCACACCAAGAAGCAAAACACCAGGCGTAAAACCATAATTTTCGAATAAATGCCTTGTGCTCGTTTTTTTGTTTTGACGCTCCGTATCAAAACCTTCTCCACCAATTAGATTGGCAAAACTGTCAATGCGAGCACACATTGAAAAAGATGCCCAGAGACGATACTGAACGTGGAGCTGCTTATTGCTCTGGTGAACAATAATCAATAACCACGGTGACTGAAGCTCTGCACAAGACTTTTGGCCAGCGGAGAAATTAAAATGGTTGTGCCCAACTGAGTCTGGTTCTCTCAAGGTTTTTTTCTTCACTCCTATCAGGTGAAGTTTTTTTTCCCTCTCCGCTGTCGCCACTGGCTCGCATGGTTCAGGATTGGTAGAGCTACGCATCGATGAATTTGCTCTTCAGTGTTTGAACTCTCAGTAATGATTTTAAATCACACTGAACTGAGCTAAACTGAACTGAACTTAAACACTAAAAACTGAACTACACTGTTCCAGTTACTATGACCATTTATGTGAAGCTGCTTTGACACAATCTACATTGTAAAAGCGCTATACAAATAAAGCTGAATTGAAATTGAATAATCATTTCCTCATCGCTAGAGCTGGAGCTGCTATTTGAACCATCCATGCTTGTTCGAATCGCCAGTAACCTTAACAACAAGCGTGTCAACTTTCTGTCTTTGTCTTCCGTGTTCCAAGCGGGTGTCAGAAGCTTAAAGTTGTGTAGCGCCATCTAACGTCAAGTGACGAGTGATTTTGCATACTCTTCTGCTCGACGCCAGTGAAAATCGCTTGGGTTTGAATCCGGAAAAACATCTCGAAAAATGCTGACGATAAGCTCAAACGAAAAGCTTCCCGGTGTGTACAAGCCTCAACTAGTGATCAAAGAACTGTGCTTGATGTGCATGACTATCACTGCTTTGCCTAATCGCATTTAAAATTTCATTTCGATTTTAACCCGACCTACTTATACAGTGTTTATTTCAATCAATGGCTACTTCTGATTGATTATACTTTGTTTATTTGAGTACATGACCACTTCATTCATTTAGTACATTTAAAGGGATAGTTCACCCAAAAATTTGGTCATCATTTACTCTCCCTTTACTTGGTTTAACCTGTTTGACTTACTTTATTCTGTTGAAGACTAAAGAAGATGTACTGAAGAAAGCTGAAAAGCTGTAACCATTGAGTCACAAGTTTTTAACCTTCTTCAAAATATCTTCTTTAGTCTTCAACAGAATAAAGAAACACGCGAGTGAACCATTACTTTTATTTCAAATGTACGGCTGCTTCTAGTTGATTATGTAGTGCTTATTTTAGAAAGCGAGACTAGACTTTAAATTAATAATGTAGTATTTATTTTACTCAGTTAACATTTTCTAACTGTTCTACAGAGATGTGTATTTGACTGAAAAGCAGAGAAAGTTTTTCCTCGACTCCTCTTTCTTCCCCTCATGTCGATTCTGATTTAGACTTGTGCTTCCATTCTGTAGAAAAGCTCGAAGGTGAGAAGCTGAATGTGGCAGAGGTGACCCAATCTGAGATCGCCCAGAAGCAGAAGCTGCAGACGGTTCTGGAGAGGATCAATGACGCCCTGAAGGTCTCTACCAGGAGCATCAAGTGGAACGTCGACTGTAGGTCTTCAGCACGACTCTTTTAAATGATCCTAAAATAGACAAATCCAAGGTTATGTGCTGTAAAATTTGGAATTATTTTGATTAGACATAACGGAACACTCCACCATTTTTTGGAAATAGGCTCTTTCCTTCAGAGTTAACCAGATTTTTGAATGCATTCAGTGTGTCTAGCAAGAGCACTTTTAGCTTAGCATAAATCATTGAATCAGATTACACCATTAGCATTACACTCAAAAATGACAGAAGAGTTTTGATAGTTTTTCTATTATGTAGTTGATTCCGTTTTTCCTTGTTATTTCACCCTAGCAGCCACCTCGCCACGCTTTAGCAACCACTCAGAACACCCTAGCAACCACTTCGCAACGCCTTAGCAACCATTCAGAACACCTAGCAACCACCTCCCAACGCTTTAGCAATCACTCAGAACACCCTAGTAACCACCTCGCAACGCCTTAGCAACAACTCAGAACACCCTAGCAACCGCCTAGCAACACGCTAGCAACACTTTCGCAACCACCTAGCAATGCCTTTGTAACCACTCAGAACAATCTAGCAACCGCCTAGCAACCATTTAGAACACCCTAGCAACACCTTAGCAACGGCCTAGCAACACCTTAGCAACTACCTAACAATGCCTTAGCAATTGCCTAGCAACTACTCAGAACACCCTAACAACCACCTAGCAATGCCTTAATAACCACTCAGAACATAGAATTTACCTACCAACACTTTAGCAACCACGCAAAACACCCTAGCAACCACCTAGCAACACTTTAGCAACAACATAGAACACCTTAGCGACCTAGCCACAATCTAACAACCACCAGCAACACCATAGCAACGACATAGAACACCTTAGCAACTGCCTAGCAACCATTCAGAACACCCAAGCACCCGCCTAGCAACACATTAGCAATGCCTAAGCAGCAACTCAGTACACCCTTGTAACTGCCTAGCTACACCCTAACAACCTCTAGCAATGCCTTAGCAACTACCTAGCAACACTTTAGCAACCACTCAGAACAGCCTAGAAACTGCTTAGCAACCATTCAGAACACTCTAGCAACCGCCTCGCTACACTCTAACAACCACTAGCAATGCCTTAGCAACCTCCTAGCAACACTTTAGCAACCACTTAGAACAACCTAGCAACCATCCAGATTACCCCAGCAACCACTGCCTAGCAAGAAACAAGCTAACCCAAACTAGAAACATGTTAACCTAATTTTTTTTTCAATTATTTCCACTTTGAAACTACTTCAAACTTTCAGAGGCTTTCTCAAGACACCATAAAGTTTGTCTATGAACTTTACTAGCTTTCATATGAATTTGAATGAGTCTTTTTGTTTTGTTTTGTGTGTTGTTTTTTCGTCTGTGCGCTGTTCTATTGATGTCTGTAAATCCAGATTTCTACTTTTTTTTTTTTTTTTGCATGTATGGCTGCTTCTGATATGTAATATCCATAACCAAAATGAGATTATAGAGATAATTGTACTTCAGTCTTGGTACAAGCTTTAAATAGGAAAACGCAATAGTTAAACTCTAATCTTTAACTCAAAGGGATTTGTAAAATGAGCCTACTACTACCCCCACCACCACCCCCCCCCCCTCCAAAAAGAGGAGTGTTACTTTAAAGTGTCTACTTAGACATGCTGTGCTGCCCAAAAACAGCTTTGCAACAAAGTAACGTCTGTTTAAAGCACTATTGATGTGTGTTCCTTGTAGCTTTGAGCTTCAAAGGCTTGGAAAACACTTAAGGTGATGTAACAGTGTCTTTTAGAGGATTTCCGTCCCTCTTCTTATGTGGAAGAGACGCTAAAGAGATTGCAGGTTGTTTTATGAGGCAGAAAGATTTATGCACCATTGATTTTCGTATTAAATGGAAGCGGAAATCAATCCTTAAGTAACAATTCGCCGAGCTGAGGCGACATCTCTGCTTGTTTTGTGCCAATACTGGTTTTAATTCATTCAAGTGAAGCCAGGGAATGTTAACTCTTTGAAGTAATCTATTTTGTTTTCTTGAAATGTTCTCTAGCCGTTCACGCTAAGAGCATAGTGGCCATCCTTCACCTGCTGGTGGCACTCTCACAGCACTTCAGAGCTCCAATAAGACTGCCTGACCATGTGTCTATTCAGGTGGTTGTGGTTCAGGTATGTAGTTTTAGACTGGGATTTTCACTAACTGTTCCTAAATCTTTGCCATTATAGTGGTAGATGTGGAGATATGACTTTAAATATGTTGTTTCTTTCTATACTGAATTAAATACAAATATTTATAGTCTTTGGTTTCTATTGTCAAGGAAAAATCAAAAAGGTTCTTTCAGATTTGGAACTCTTAATAGAATGTTTTATAGAATTAATATTCTTAGAATTCAAATATAAACATTATAGAATGTTCTTACAAATCTTACAGAACCTTCTGGAGAATTTATAGAATGTTATTAAAGAATGTAAACATTATTTCTAGATTTATATTTTCTAGATTTTTTCATATATTTTTAATTTATAGAATTTTCTTATATAATATAAATGTACTTTTAAAATCTCAAATTTATGCATTTTCAAAGAATGTCCTTAAAACATGTGAACATTAAGTATTTTTTACCTAAAGACTGTTTTGCAGAAACTATAATTTAATAGACTTTAATTGTAAACATTGTAGGAACATCTGACAGAATTGATACTCTAATAGAATGTCCCTATAGAATGTGTTGGAGAATTGAAACATTCTTCAGATCTGTTTTTATGGAATGTAAACATTAAATAGTTTTTATAGAATGTTCTTTTAGAATGTAAACATCTTTTATAATTATTTTAGAATGTTATTGTTACTCCCCCACAGTCCGAAGACATGCGATATAGGTGAATTGAATAAGCTGAATAGGCCGTAGTGTATGTGAGTGAATGCTAGAGTGTATGGGTGTTTCTCAGTGTTGAATTGCAGCTGGAAGGGCATCCATTGGGAAAAACCTATGCTGGATAAGTTGGTGGCTCAATTCACTGTGGTGACCCCTGATTAATAATAATAATTTGGGACTAAGCCAAAAAGAAAATGAATGTATGAATGTTATTGTTACAATGTTCTCACAGGATATTCTAGAATAGCGATTCTCAAACTTTTTTTTCATCAAGTACCACTTCTGAAAAAAATATTCTCTCCTGAAAAAAAAATTCTCTCCAAGTACCACCAAAATGAGCAGTATTGAAATACAGTAGCGTAGTAGACCAAATTAAGCAACTACAGCTCTGCACAGTTCAAAAACGTGGCAGATTAATTACTATTATTAAGAATATTTATTATTGTCAGCCACTTTAAACATTATAAATAGTCTGAATGTTAAGACTGTACTGTGCTTATATGTAAACAAAAAAAAAAAAACTAAAAACGTCAACATTTAAATTAAAATGTGCTTTTAAAAGTTAAAAATGGTAGGTTACTGTTATTACAAGGTAAAAATACAACTGCTGTACTTAAATGTAAAGAATTAACATATAGTAGCCTGTTCATCAACACTTAGAAATGTTGCCTGGACCTCATAATTATAGGCTGTATGTCATCATATTCATATACAAATCATTTTTCAATAAATTTTGTAATATGTAGCATGTACATATGACATAATTGATTCCTCCACGTACCACTAGAAGGAAGCCCGCATACCACTAGTGTAAGAATGTTCTATTTAATTCTTATAGAATGTTCTTAACAAATGTAAACATATTTTCATCTCATTTTCTTGTAAAACCTAAACATTCTTTAAAAATCTCAAATAAAATGTAACAAAACATTGTATAATTTTTACACACTTTTTAAAAAAAAAAATTTAATGTTCTTAAAATACTCTGTAGGACATAATTTATTTGGGTTTTTAATAGTAAACATTGTAGAAAACTCTGACATATTATTTTAGGATTGATACTCTAATAGAATGTTTCTGTAGAATGTTTTATAGAATTGAAACATTCTTCAAAACAGTTTTTATAGAATGTAAACATTAAATAGTTTTTAAAGAATGTTCTTTTAGAATGTAAACATCCTTTTATAATTAATTTAGGATGTTGTTGCTACTCCCCCACAGTCCAAATACATGCTTATTCAATTCAACTATATGGCAATTTTTTTTAGAACATTCTTACAGAATTGAAGCTCTTTTACAATGTTCTTAAATAATATTCAAGAATGTTCTTACAGAATTTCAAAACTTCTTGAATTCTCAGAGAAGGTTGTTAGACTATTTCTCTTTTAATTTTCTTATTAAATGTTACCATTTTTATAAAATCATTTTATAAACATTTATAACTAAACAGCTAATCAACACTTAAACCAATACATTTTGATAAAATGTAAACATTGTACAATTTTTACAGAGGTTTCTTATAGAATTGATGTTTTCTTAAAACGTACAAGGGTGTCCAAACTCGGCCCTGGAGGGCCGGTGTCCAGGAGAGTTTATCTCCAACTCGCTTCAACACACCTGCCAGAAACGTTCTAGTATATCTAGTAAGAGCTTGTTTAGCTGGTTCAGGTGTGTTTGATTAGGGTTGGAGTTAAACTTTCCAGGACATCGGCCCTCCAGGATCGAGTTTGGTCACCCCTGCTGTAGGACTTCATCATTTTAATAGAATGTAAATGTTGAATAATCAGAAATGTTCTTTGAGAATTGATGCCCATAATCGAATGTTCCTATAGAATGTTTTATAGAATTGACACATTTTTCAAAAATATTTAGAATTCCAAATTTCTTATAGATATTCTAGAATGTTAGCATCCTTTTATAATTACTTAAAATTCTTATAAACATTTCTTACAGAATATTCTAAAGGTTCCTTAAAGTTCTTAAGGAATATTAGCATTATTTCTAATAAAACTTTTTTATTAAATGTAAATATTCTTATAAAATCTCTTATACAAATTTAAATGTTACTTTCCTAAAGAAAGTTCTGTTGAATTTCATCATTCCAACTCAATGTAAGAATTGTAGAATTACCATTTAAATGAATAAATCTTATAAACATTTGAGTTTATTATAAAAAATCATTCTTGTGTATCGTTAAACTTTAATCACTGATAATAACTTGTAAAGTAATGGAAATTTATTGAAAAATAAAAAGCTTGAGAATTCTGTTATCACTGTCTTCATCTTATGTTTCATGTTGTGCTGTTTTCTCATCACAGATATTTTCATAGGCGAACACTTCAAATTTCTATAAATTTCTGACATGTGCTTTCTTATTTGTTTTATCTTAGAAACGTGAGGGAATTCTTCAGTCCCGTCAAGTTATGGAGGAGATCACAGGCAACACAGAGTACGTAACTGCAATCTCTGTAAACAACAACAATGCTGGGTTCCACACAATCGATTTGTCCTGGGACAACATGAAGGAATTAATAAAGGAAATAGTTAAACTTGTTAGTTTTTACGAGTGGATCGAACATAAAACAATTAAGTTCTCCCAAAAAAAAAAATCCCAACAATTGTTTAAATAAGTAGTTTGAACAAACAGCAAACGTCATTTTACTAAGTGTCAATATCAGCCTTTAATAATCTTCCACCCCTTTTATGAAGACTCCTTTCATATGTTTCCATCATTCTGCGGTGGATCACTGATTACAAGATGGTGTTTGGATTAGCTTTGCCGCTGTTTTGTTTCTCACACACACACACACACACACACACACACACACATATGTGCACAGCTGACTACAGAGTCGTCCAGCAGGCACCTGGCAGCTGGGGAGATAAGTGTGTGTTTTTGCACGTGTGTGTGTTTGTGGACTTCCCGAGGCTGTTATCACACACAGTATAGCGGCTGCCCAGGCTGAGGGCTGGCAGGAGTGATTAGAGAGTGAGGAGGAGGGGGGGCCTCATGGGGAGAAAGCACTGTCCAGGGCTGTCCCAGACTTGCCCGATCAATTTGATCACCCTTCCACATGCTCAAATGACAGCCGCCTTTCGCACCTGGATTTCAGCAAGCGTAGCATTAGCAGAAATTCAATACCTCCCATTGTTTTATAATAGATGAATGAGAAGTAGGAATTCACAGTATTCCGATTATGTTAACAATTGTAGCTTATTTTGGACAATGTAGATACCGATGTTTGATTGTGAACTGTTATGTGTGTGTTTTACATAACAAACACTTGTAGATTTGTAATTGATATGTGATGCTAAAAGTAAGGCATATTGGCACAATATTCCATATTGGTTGATGCTGATTTTTCCGTTTAATTCTTTATCAGAAGATTTATTGGACACGATTATGCTTTTTTTTTGCATTGTGGATATGCACATAAAAATCAGTTGGTTGAAATGCCAAGATACACATTTATTTTGAAAATGCACAAAAATGAAACACATTTACCAAACAAACTCCAGTATGTACATTAAAAGTGTCATGTAATTTTGTTGTGATGGTAAAAATGTCGGTGAGTGGACAAACCAGCAGGCTGACTGCATTGTAAAACATCTCAAATGTTTATTTTGGTTATTCTAAAACACCTTAACCACTTTAGTATTAGTGTTTCTTTATTATTAATTACGTATTCACTGTGTGTCATATTGTTTTCTGAGGCGTTTATTAAATGAAGAAAAAATTCACGCAGCTTCTCCTACCCAAGCAAATTTCTTTTTTACTGTTGATATTTGGCCCTGGTTAATCAATCGATTTTGTTCTCTTTGACTCATTTGATGGAAACGCTGCTTTATTTGCTCGTCTTTTATGCAATATTCTAGTTTTGCACATACATCTAATTTGAATCCTTGGATGGAAACTTGGCTACTGTGCATCCATAATTAAATGTATAACTTGAAATGATTAACCCTTATTAAAATTTTTACAAATACGGATAAACTAATCAATTTCTGTTGATCAGTTTTTAATAATATTCTGAAATTAAGCATAAAAATTTACATTTACAAGTACATTTTTCACATTTCCAAAAACTTATATCAATATGTTTAATTAAAATAAAACGTGTGTGTGTGTGTGTGTGTGTGTGTTTATTGTTTATTTTATTTTTTGCTATATATTCTAAGTAATGTATTTTGATTATATATTATTATTATTGATTATATTATTATATAATATTATTTATTTAAATTTAATTATTATGGGGCTTTTTAAAGGTTACCTAAATAATAAATGACTGCCATTTAAATGTGAAATATTTAAATTTATTGTTCATTATAAATCGTTACCAGTTAATTGTAAAATCTCTGATATGGGCAGAATAATCTTGTATATACATTTTTGTTTTCTAACAGTGTACTTGTGTTTTTTTATCATATTTTAATAAATGTATTTTTATGTTTATAGGGCATTATCTGGAAGGCATGGTAAGTATACAGAAAATTTCTATCATTTACATACTACATTCTCAGAAATAAAGGTACAGGAGCTGTTACTGGGGTGGTACCTTTCCAAAAGGTACAAATTTGTACCTTAAAGGTCTATATTAATACCTTAAGGGTACATATTAGTACCTAAAAAGTACAAAAGTGTTCCTCTTAAAATTTTTAGGTACTAATATACACTTTTGAGGTACCAATATGGACCCTTTAAGTACAAATATGTACGTCTTGAAAAGATGCCACCCCAGTGACAGCTTGCGTACCTTTATTTTTGAGAGTGTACACACAATGAAATTGATTATTTTCATCAAGGATGCATTAAAATTGATCATTTTGTGTGTGTTAGTGTGTCATTTTAAATGTCTATTTTAAATTAAAAATATGTATTACATTAATTTTCCAAATATTAAACTTCAACTTTGCTGTTATAGGGAACTGTTTTATTTTCGAAATATACTATAATAGAAGTGTTTTTACTGTGTTTTTGATCAAATACACTTAACCTAGTACACGGTCTCTTTGAAACATTTAGTTGTTGTCTTATACATGCACATATTCTCTTTCAGAGCGTGATGCTTTTGATACATTGTTTGATCATGCTCCCGACAAGCTGAGTGTGGTGAAGAAGGTATGAAAGAGCACAAATATTAGCTGAATTGACATCCTAAGGCATTCCTGACCACACATGCATCTGCTTTCCACAGACTCTAATTACCTTCGTCAACAAACACCTGAATAAACTCAACTTGGAGGTCGCTGAACTGGATACACAGGTAAATGGATCAACGCGTTTTGTAATTAATATGAATTGAGGATCAAGCTATGGAATATCAAGTATTAGAGTCATTATTATAAATGTTAGCAGCTCAATGTAAGACCGTCTGTTCAGTAAATCAAGTGCAATTGTAATTCTGTCATCATTTATTGCCTTTTCATGTCGTTCCAAACACGTTTAACTGTGCCAGACACTCATTTACATGGTATTACAGTGGTGAACTAAAGCTTTAATTATCAAAATGGACAGTCATCAAACATATAGAGAAATCTTTAATAACTTTACCAATGTTTGTGAAGGCTTTTGAGAAAATAGTTTGGTGTAATGTCAGTGAAAAAATTTTAACTCCGCAGTCACTACTTAATTTTTTTCTTGTCTATGAAATCACATAGAAGGTAAATCGCATCTTAATGAACTACTTCAAGACATGGGCTATTTCTAATTGCAGCAAACTGTTTGGAATCATAAAAGTGTCGAAAAAGATGTCCAAAATCTTTACACGCATTGACCCAGAGCCCTATTAAATGCATGTCTCTGATGAGAAGATGACGAATGATTACTGTATGTTGTCTGCAGTTTCCTTAAACACCCTGCAGGCACTTGATGTCAACATGTCATATTGACGTTGTACCCCAATGTCGTGGGAACGTTGTATTTTGATTGGAAATGAAAATTGAATTGATGTCAAAACCCAATGTCAGGCCTACGACGTCAACGTCCAACCTAAAATCCACTAAATATCAAGTCTAATGATGTTACAGCTTGACGCTGGATTTTGGTTTCCATACCTGATGAATAAATGTCAGTATTTGATGTAAATAAGATGTGGGCTTGATGTTGGATTTTGGTCACTTTCCAACACAACCTCAAATTAACCAAATATCAACGTCATTTGATGTCTTTATTGGACATCAAAATAACGCTGTACTTAGACGCTGGTTAGACATTGAATTTTGGTCACCTGATGTCATTTCCTAAATCTAACCTAATATTAACGTTAATGATGTTGTGTGCCTGCTGGGCAATCAAATGCACTACAAAATGTGATGTTTACACACTTCCACAAAT
Organism: Danio rerio; assembly: GCF_052040795.2. NCBI lineage: Eukaryota > Metazoa > Chordata > Actinopteri > Cypriniformes > Danionidae > Danio > Danio rerio. Next base: position 17,573,761 of record NC_141045.1, read on the forward strand.
TACAGCGTAATACTCACTACTCTAGAGTATTTTGGAAAGGTCTACTTTTTACTCATACATTAAGTAATATTTACAACAGATACTTTTACTCTACTTGCACTACAATTTTAGTCAAATATTAGTACTTTAACTTAAGAATGATTTATTCAGTACTCTGTCCACCACTTTTTTTAGACATTAAAACGCACGTTAATATTAGCAAAACAACCTTTTATAGTTCATAAAAAAACAGTTGCTGTCTGCGAAAACGCTGAAAGAAAACAACCTTTTTTTTTTAAGATTTATTTTTAGTGGATTTTGTTTTGCCGTGCGCGTGTGTGTGTGTTTTCAGAAAGCAAAGTTGTTGAGCGATATCTGCAAATGTCTGCAAGCAGGGACTCGAACACCGGACACAGCTTGCGCATATAAATTCACACGTAAATAGACATGTGAACATTTTGAGTTTAATTCATTCACACGTTAAATTCACTTCCCAATAGATGGGAATTTGCATCATGGGCAAGGCTTCTGTCTCTCCAGGGACTCTAGTTTTATTGCTAATGGCTAACATGGATTGTATTGAGAAAGAAGCTGTGCTTTAGGAAGGCTGAAAACAGTGTATTTTAGTTTGGCGCCATGTCTGAGTCCTCTAGATCCTTTCAGAGGTTCACACAACTCTGAGTTCATCAACTCCTCCAGAAACTATACCTGGTTAAGGCTATACCTTATTCATGATTTATTCATTATCAACCCCCATACTATAGCAAGCTCCTGATTAGTTAATGTGGCGGGCATCTCCGATAAAGTTCAGACTTTCCAAGTCAAGCGATTCGGGCATTAAGTGCGTCAACCGCGCAAAATGATCAATTTGAGTCATGTAATTTGTGTCATTTGCACGAATAGCGCCACAGAATGTTTTTTCGCATCTTTGTAACTTGAGTCTTTGACTTAACATGTAAACCACTCATGCTTAATGCTTCATCTTGTCTGGTGTGAACTCACCATTATGACATGTCAACACATCGTTATTGGTGCAGACAAAAAAAAATAATAATTAGATTTTTTTTACCTTTCAGTCACAATTAAAATACAATTACAAACACAATTTGTTTTCAATAATTTCCCGAACCCACAAAATAATTTTGTGTCACATGATTCTTTAAAGGTCTATCTAATTTAGATTCTGATATGATTCTTTAATGAATGGAGCATTCCAAAGAACAGCTTTTCACAGAGTTTGAAATCTGTAGTTACTTTAAAAATATCTGCTTTAACCAATTGCATGCATCCTTTCTCTGTTTTATGTAAATACGTACAGGACTTTGTTGTTCTGACCGATGTGGGTTTGTAGTTTGCAGACGGTGTGTATCTGGTTCTGCTGATGGGACTTCTGGAAGGATACTTCGTCCCCCTCTACAACTTCTTCCTGACACCTGAGAATTTTGACCAAAAGGTATAATATAGCAGTTCATCTGTGGTTAGCGTGCTTCATAGTAGAAGCCATCGTGATGTGCTGTGTTGAGTGTCACTGAGGGGGTGGTGCTGACACTCAGCCCAGAGTACAGGCTGCTCACCTGGGTCACATCCAGCAGGCCCGTCCCATGCCAACTGGGCATGTCGCACCAGGATGCATCTGTAATCTGCCTCTGCACAGGAAACGGATAAGTGGAGTGATGTGTAGCTGTGTTATAATATCCAGTCCTTGTGTGTGGATTTCAGAGATAACTGCTTTAGGTCCATCTAATGTTCAGTTTGGGGGAAATCCCTTTTTTAATGTCCACCCCACTTTCTCACAAATATGATTGCTTCTTTTTTACCTGCAGGTTCATAATGTGTCTTTCTCCTTTGAGCTGATGCAGGACGGTGGAATGGAGAGGCCTAAACCCAGGCCTGAGGGTAATTATGGCTTTGTTTTCTGCAAGTCCGTTGCATCATTGTAATTGTGGGGTTTTAAAAAGATTAGTGTTGTCAGAACTGTACTGGGCTGCTTATATTTTACGTCTATCAAATGCTGCTTTTTAACATGAAAGTACAGTTCTTAAATGCTTTAAATATGAAAGATCATTTAAAATATATGTATATAAAGTTGAGGGCAAAATTATTTGCCCTCCTGTGAAATATTTATTCTTTTTCAAATAGTGATATTAAGGAAATTTTCGCAGTATTTCCGATAATATTTTTTCTTCTGGAGAAAGTTATATTTGTTTTATTTCTGCTAGAATAAAATGATAGAACAACAGAAGCAGTTACTAATTCACTAACGTCACTTTAGAGCTAGTTTCTTTCTGCCAACACAGCACACATTCCTGATATTAGAGTCCCATCTCACACTCAACACACTACAAATATTATAGTATAAATACCGCACTACATCATACAAAAGACAGAGATCGATTTAAAATACCACTTACCAGTGTAATAATGATTTGATCAGCTGTTTTAATCTTCTAGGGGCTTTTTGTGCAGTTTCTGTTGCTATCTTATCGATAGACAACGTCAACCGTCTTTGGTCTGCTCAGTATGACAGGCTAATGGCTGCCGACGTGTTGTCTCTCAGAAATGATAAATATTTCAAATAGGCACTGTCCTTTTAAATAAACTGCATAGTTGCAATCCAAACAACAACATTCTTGACTAAAAAAAACCTCAAAAGTACATTGTCCAACAGCAGCAATATTTTTCAAACTGTAGAGTGCTTGTCGCTGTATGTGGGCGGAGTAATACACAAGGGTGAAGGGTGTCCTTTATAGAGAAGATTCATTAAATCCATTATAGATTCTGCCAAATGCATAAATGTGAATTAATTGTAAACAGATGTACAGCTTAGTATATGTTGTTATTATTATTATTATTATTATTTCAAGTGTTCAAAAACTAGTCTTTATAAAGTGTGTACATTTGGGTGTCCTTGAAGAGTTATTACATTATCACTCATTGCATAAAACCATTTTAAGCTTCAAATCCACTAAATCATCAGAACTAGAGAATCTGTGCACTATCTGTGTATGTTATCTGCTCAAGTGCCCTAAAACGAGGCAACTGTAACTACTAAAAAGGCTTTTGTTCTTGAGTAATTTAAATCTTTTCTGTTTCATTCCAGATATTGTGAATTGTAACCTAAAATCGACGCTGCGAGTTATTTACAACCTTTTCACCAGGTACAGAAACGTGGAATGAGCCAGAACGGGAAGCCTCTATTGGGAACGCTGTTTTCAGACTGATGGACAAAATATGCTGTTAATTATACCCCTATACGTACGACTAATAATGGTTTGAGTATTTTCTTTCCTCTTGTCATCTAGATAATATAAAACCACTCATAAAAAAAATGTCTTTTGATGATAGCATTCCATTCCTAAGATGATGCATGGAAAGCCTTGCATAACTCCGGCTTTTATTTGTGGAAATGCAATTAGCTGCTTAATGGTTTGAAATGGATTAATCCTAAAGTGCCTTTGCAGATGTATGAAAGAAATAACCCAGCTTTACAGATACTATCTTATATATTTAATCGCAGTATTAACTCTTTTTATTTTTTACCCTCACCTTGCATGCGCTTTATGTACTGTAAGGTTGCTTTATTTTAAGCAGATGTATGTACTGTATGACCAAATTATCTTAAAGGAACAGTTCACCCAAACAATAATAGCTCTGTATAGGAGATGCCCAATGTAGGGGCCCATGGGCCAAAGTTGTCCCATTGTAACCTTTAATTTGGCCCAACATCCCAACTGAGAGGAGAGTGGGAATGATGGAGAGGGTTGAGGCGAATTCCTTTACCACAGAGAGATCGTCATTTCTAATTTAACATGTTTTTGTTTGTATGAGGTCCCTTTCATTGCTGCTTGCAGCTTTAATTTGTTAGTTTTATTGCTGAGCTACAAAAAAAGCAAACTGAAAATAAAAGTTTCAATTAAATGTTGTAAATGAATCTGATTTATTAAAATATAAATAGATAGAAGACTATGCAGAAGACACCCGGGAGCAAATCAAGGTAAAACTAGTGTAATTTTTTTTATGAATGACATTGTTTTGTTGTTACTATATTAAGTAAAATGTTACTATAATACATAAAATGTAAAAAAAAAAAATACTATGTGTTAGTTAATATAAAGCAATTTTTTGAGTCGTTTAAAAAAATTATTAAATAATTTAGGAAATTACCCATGGCATCTATATTTACTCTCAGCTCCGTAGCCTTAATCAAGGTTGGTTTTTGACATTTCTTAAAAAAAAGTTTGGGCACCCCTGCTTTATATTTTACTCACAAAGGACTTTCTTCTGTCAGACGAATGCATTTGAAGAAGTTTTAAATTTAATCCTGGGTCTTTCATGCTGTATAATAGTGATTAATAGGTGCTTTTTTTCTGAAGCTTCCATAAATCCATCATAAAAATTACCCATATGACGATAGATGCATGTGTTATAAAGCAGATTGATGTGTTTTTGTAACACAAATATTCATATATACGTATATAAACTCAAATCATGCTACTGTCGAATGTGTTCTTTGACTCGACATATGATGTCGTTTATAGCGGAAGCTCTACTGAGAGTAGTCGAACGAGAACAATATTATACTGTAACACTAAGCCAATTTGTTTTTGAGGTAAACGAACTGGGGTGCTTTACCGAAAACCATCGTTAGCTAAATAAGGTTGCAAGTTCCGTCGTTACAAAGATAGTTTGTTGAATTGCCATTTCTCAAGTCTGTCGTTCCAACAAATATTCGCAAACTGCATCGCAAACTTGTAAGCTCAGGAGCTGTAGTTAGACTCATAGTTCATGGTTGTGTTCTATTCCCAATTATCCTCCCTATGCCCTTTTCATTTAGAATGTTTCAACATTTGAACTTGGAATTAAAAAACAAACTAAGTCATCACTCAGGTGTAATTTGCTTTTAAAGTATTTTTACTGTTCAGATCTTCATGTTGACAATTGCGTTGCACTTTGAAAACATTTATGCCATTTTGAACACAGCCATGGCTCATGGCGAAAGGTATAGGGGATTTATTATTTAAAAGCAGAATTTATGTTATGTCTCCAAAGCTTGTGAAAACAAAAATATAGGCCTAGCATACATTATTGGTTTTAATTTATAGTAGGTTATTAATTGAGGATCTGTGTAAATGTATCTGTACTGTATATGACATGGGCCTGTTGGTTAGAACATTTCTGCAGTGGTCAATTGTAAAAGTAGACTTTAAAATAAATAAATAAATAAACAATATCTTACTTAATAATAATGATATTAAGTAGGATTTAATTTTTTTAATAACTTTGCCTGCTGTAAATTAGGCCTACAACTTTTAACGATTTATATGATCTATATATGAGATTAGAATACTAGGTAACTAAGGGATTTTATATGGAACATTCTCTATAATATTTGTAAAGGAAGCATATATAGGTCCGATATGTGTTGTTTATATATTTCAGTTAATATGAAAAAGTGCATGTTTTTTTTTTTTAAATATTCAATTTTTTTTTTTTTTTAATGTGTGATCGTTTAAACAATGTCATCACACGGCAGTTCGTAACTTTTTGATTTAGTGCCGATTTTAATTCATATGAATTCGTACGATCTCATTTGAACAATTTAGTGTGATTTGCTTATTCCCTAATGATGGTTGGGTTTAGGGGTGGGGTAGGGTGCCATGCCTCCTTTTTAAAATTGTACATTTGACTAAATTAGCCACTAAACTGCCAAAATGTAAAACAGTGATGTTTTTCTCGTGAGATCAAGCTGTCATATATATTGATGTGCAAGTTCGCCAGCCACTGGAAGTCATTGATTTGAGTTTATAATTTAAGAATTCTAAATATTTTTGTTACAAAAAAGCATTAATACTCCTTATAAGACATGTGTAAACCAGCTAGTAGAGTATGGGTTAGTTTTATGACAGATTTATGCGCAGATTTTGGAATGTTTTAAAAAATAGCCACTATATATATATACACAACACCATTAAAGGATAACATTTAAAACTAATGTGACTGTGTTCGTCTTAGAGAAGAAAGGCTCATACACTAAGGATTGCTTGAGGGCGAGTAAATTATGGGCTAGTTTTATTGTTTTTGGGTGAATTATTTCTTTTTTTTTTTGTCATGTTTTGTCTTTTTAAAAAATTTTTTTTTATAAATGTCCACTTTGATAGTCTGTACGCTTAAGCCAAAAATATTTGGCTCAATTTGTTATTTAAAAACAAAAAGATTCCATACTAATTAACTTATTTTCTTATGTCTTAAAACATGGTGTCTTGGATCAGTATTGGGAAACATTTGTATGTATAGTAAACCCCACACACAATTGAATTGGCAGTCGCACAGCTTTTATATTTTATGTTTATACCACATTTCGTGGACTTCGTTCTAGTGGTGTGATTTTGTAAATCTAAATTTTCATGTTTTATCTACATCTGAATAAATGTTACAAAATCTACATTAAACGTGGATGAATCATGTAGTGCATTGTGATTGTCCGATTTCTATCTTTCCATTCCATTTCCTCCCTCTCTGCCAAGTGCTGTACTTTACGCAGTCTTGTCACTGATAGACTCGGTTCACTTCACTCACTGGAGCAGATGCTTACGCCATTCAGAAATACCGCAGGGATGACCAGCAGACATGGGTCCTCTTTGTCCTTATTTAAGTGGAAGGCTGTTTGGGGGTAATTTACTTCTATTCAAAAAACCGTCCGCATCCACATGAGGAGCCGATGCTTGAAAAATCACTTTAACATTCTTATTGGATTCTTTTGAAATGGCTGCAGATCAAATTGATGCTCTAATTTGAACTCTCTAACAGTTGGGCAGACTTGTTTTTTATTTTTATTTTTTTTATAACTGCTGATAAATATGACAAAAACAAACATCCTAATATGGAACATCTGTCTCATGGCAAAGGCTTTTGCTTTACACAATACCGGGTTAGATTTTTCAAAGCTCTTGAATAGAAATGGATTCATTCCTACTGTCGGAATGGCTGATTTTCTCAGAAAATTACTTTCCTACCTGAAGTGTTGAGATTCTTGTGTCTGGTTTGCTATAGAAAAAAAAAGATTTTGTATTACCTTTAAGAAAATCTTAGTCATGATTGACTCAATCCTTCACTTATAATTATATAGAGTTTCTATGCATTTGCCAAGATGTTTCGGGCAGTTTATAAAAGTCGCTGCATTTAGCCATTATAAGTAACACTAGTGGTCATTGAGTGAACTGCAGCCAGCATTTCTTGCGCTCACAATGTGATTTCAATTTTTTTTTTTCTTCACCTATTGGAAATAGGAAGATAAAAATGTCTCAAAGATCACATAATCAAGATTGAGATTTTCTTTATACATTTCTATAAAAAAAATGTCAGACTGAGGTTTGAATTGTTAAAATTGGAAAAAATACATGAATTAGTTTGAAGCCTTCAGATTTAGGAAGGTACAAAAAATAATGTAATTGTACAAGATATTTTTGAGTATTTTAAATAGAACAAAAACAAGCACATAAAGGTAACTCAGCATTTGTGATAGGAACTCCTGAATGAGCTATTTTTTATTGATTTTTAACTGTTTTTGGGGGTATTTTTAAGCAATCAGTTGTTGTCATGTTGTGGTGTACATGGATAAGTGTTTTGATGTAGACCAATCATAAAACATTTAACTACACGTTGTGGCGACACGTAGAGCAAGCTCTGTGATTGGGTGCCTTGGATTAGCTGTGGCAATTGATTAGCTGTGACTGAGCAAGGCTGGTGGCGGGCGGTTAAACAAATCCTGCATATGAATACTTTTGTTTTGTGTTTGTTTTATTTTATGATTAAAGTTGTTGACTGTTTTCCAGTTCCTGCTTCTTTCTTCCCTGAATCAATGTGATTTTTGAAGTACTGTTACTGTAGGCACCCGTTTACAGCATAAACCTAAAATACCGGCAAAGAAACTCAACACAGTGGAACATAGAAACCCCAATGCTAGTAACATTTTTGTTTAAGCAGCACAGAGAGAACATCATGGTGTTGACTATTTCCATCCTCCTATTTTTATGCGCATTTTGCATATGCACATAAAAACGTTGATGGAAACTCCATAATACGCATAAAAAAATGATGCGCATAACTAAGTTGGATAAACTTTTATTCAATAAGAAAAAATATTCATAAACTACGATGGAAACACTTTAACCGAACAAATTCCAGTATGCACATTAAAAATGCCTTGTGATTTTGTCATAAGAGATCATCATTACTTAAACAAACATGGGAGCAAGATCTGGATATTGAGATTTCTGAGGACCAATGGAAAACATTCTCAGTTTAGTTCACTCTTCATCTATTTGGGCCATACACGGCCTACTACAATGTAAAATACTTCATAGGACCCATTTCACTAATGCCAAACTTTCTAGAATATTTCCAGACAGAAGTGATCCCTGTAACGGATGTAAGCAGTCACTGGCCGATTACCTTCACATGTTTTGGTCATGTTCAAAATGAATAATCTATTGATCTAATATATTTTTTTTAATTTCTCAAACTCCTAATATAATCATCACTCCTGACCCTCTGACTGCCATCTTTGGTTATCTTCAAACCCCTTATACGCAAACATCAACACACCGCGTCATTGCCTTTACCACCTTGCTCGCCAGGCACGCTTCTCCTCAAATGGAAACTTGTGTCCCCTCCATCAGAACACTGGATTAAAGAGGTTCTACACTGCATCCGCCTTGAGAAACTGAGACATTGTTTTATAGGAACTCCTTTAACAAAACATGGAGTCCCATACTGTCTGTCATTGAGAACCTTGACATTTCAGGAACTGCTGACTATTTCGAAAGGGAGAAAGAGAGACTTTTAATGTTTATTTTACATTTTCTTCTTCTGTATTTACCCATATATTTATTTTTTTATTAATTAATTGATTTATTAATTATTTTTTTCAGTTGGTTTATTATTTATTTATCTGTGTCTTGATTCATCTTTGCATACTTATTGAAGGCCTCAGAAAATAGTGAGAGGGGGGAGATGGGAGGGATGGTGCATAGAAGAGGGTAGAAAAGTGTAGGTTTGATTTAAGAGTTCTACAGTTTTCTTGTTTTTGTTGCTATATATTTCATGTCATCTCTCTGTTGATAGGATTTTTATTTTTCATATACATTTGTAAGTTTGTATATTATCTGGAAAAAATGCAATGCAAAATTAAAAAGTTAAAACTTTAAAGATAAAAAAGAAGAGATCATGTGATGATAAAAATATGTGTGAATGGACAAACCAGCAGGCAGAGCACATTGTAAAACATCTAAAATGTTGTTTTCATCTCAGTATTAGTGTTATTATATTATTAGTTACCTCCAGAATCAAGAGCATCTGTTCTCCGCTTCTCACGCCTTCTTTGAGGCACAAGTCATTTATTAAATAAGGAAAAGATTGTCGCACCTTCTTTTACCGCAGCAAATTCAATTTTTACCTTTGATATTTGACGCCAGATAATCAGGAAGTGGCGATTTTGTACTCTTTAACTCATTGGATGGAAAGGCTGCTTTATTCACACGTCTTATTCCAGTTTTGCGCATAAATTTAATACACATTTTTGGATGGAAACATAGCTTATGTGACTTGGTATATGATTTAGTGCAGGTTTTAGGGAAACCTTAACCAAAATGTTTGCCCTTACTGCATACATATCCTTATTTCAATTTCAATCATACTCTATTCAATGGGAATTTTCCAGTGCCCCCTTCTTCCCCAGCACTACCTGCCTCTATACCAATAGTGTCAAACTCAATTTCTGGAGGGCTGCATCTCTGCACAGTTTTGCTTTAACCACCTCCAACTCACACCTGCTTAGTTTCTAAAAGTCTTGAACACCTTGATTAGTTGGATCAGCTGTGTTTGGTTAGGGTTGGAACAAAACTGTGAGAGCTGCGTCCCTCCAGCAATGGAGTTTAAGGCCTATGCTCGCTCTATAGAATTCTTCCAAATTTCCTTGCAATGTATGATATTTTGGAAGGAGCTTTCATCCACTGTGTGCAGCAGTATATAACACTACATATGCCTTTGAATTTGTATTAATAAATGCTGTTCAAATCTTTTCAGAAATTTGTCGTGATTCAGATGGGAATATAAGATTAATTATATCTGTACGTGGATCTGTTTATTTACACTATTAGACGAGAACACTGCAAATGGAGCATTATATAACATATTATGTCATTTTGTCACAATTACTGATAGAAGCAGGGGAAATGTCTGAAAGGACACCTGGGTAATTGACTGACCTGTGCGTCATGTGGTGAATGGCAGTGTTTCCACCATTAGGTTGCAATTATTTTGTCTTTTTGGCTCTCCTTAACATTTGTTCTTTTTTCCCTCTCCTTTAATTCTCCAGTCTCTCCATTTTTCTCATCCTTTTTGTCCAGTGTGCGCTAATGATCGCTGTTGATGGCATACTTCAAGAGTGCTTGTCTATTTAAAGGTTAAGAATGACAAAGGGGATCGAGGATGGACCTCAAAAAAAGTGAGAGCCCCCTGAATTTGGATTCGGCAGCCCTGTCCATCTTTTCCTTTCCAGAGTGCGGACTTTCAAAGTTACGGTGGCTAGAAATTCAACCGAACATCAAAGGTAGAAGGGCATTCATCCCGAACATCAAACATAGCCTCTAAGGGCTACATTTATAAAACATTTACAAGAACGAAATGACCTCCAATCTGCGAAAGACTGTTTATATTCGTTTAGGCTATAGTCGATTCATACAGACGTTTTTAATTGCATCTGAGCGGCGTATCTAAGAACAATTAATGTTATATTTGACCCATGTCCTCTTTCCTCTGTGAATATGATTCTTAGGAATAGAAACACACAAGGTCTTCCTCACTGTTTCCTTTTCATGTATTTTTTTCTTGCGTCCCTATAGAATGTGAGAACAACATTCTGCTAATGGCAGGCTCAGGCACGCTGGCACGCTGGCACGCTCTCACGGGGTAACAGTAACAAGTTAACAAGCTGCTTCATTGCTTGTTCTCTAGATCCAATTATATGACCATTTAATTACACCCCTTCATCTCTCGCTGCTGCTTTCTCCTGTAAAAGCACATATTGATTTTCAAGGATTTTACACGTTTACCCTTTTTGTTTGCTGTTTCTGTGAAAAGTGTCCGCTAGATGTATTTGTCATGTTTATATCTTTACTCGCTCAACAGCTGTTTTGGTGAGAGTAAGAGATTTCTTTATAGTCATTAAAATTGTGTCAAATGAACACTTTACTTATTGAAATAAAATCCCTAACAAGCACTTATTTTTTATCTGAGAAAATATATGTTCAGTATATGTAAATGTACCATATATGCAAGTGTAACACTAGTAAACACACCATGCAGTTTTAAATTGTAGACAAAATAGAAAAGAAATTCTAGCATGAACTGCCGTTTTAAGCTCATGCCACAGCATCTCAATTGGATTCAGGTCAGGACTTTGACTAGGCCACTCTAAATTGTTCATTTTTAATTTTCAGCCATTCCGAAGTGTTCTTACTGCTGTGCTTTTGATCATTGTTCTGCTGCAATACAAAAATTTGCTTCAGCTTGAGGTCAATAACTGATGGCCTGGACATTCTCTCTCAGGATATTTTGGTACACAGTACAATTTATGGTTGCATTTTGAAGTAGCAAAACGGCACCAGACCATCACACTACCTCCACCATGTTTTACTGTTGGTGTGGTATGGTGTTTTATTTTTTGAAATGCAGTGTTACTTTTATACCACACACAGTGGGACACACACCTTTTCTAAGTTCAGGTTTTGTCTCATCAGTTCACAGAGTATTTTTTTCAAAAGTCATGGGGATCATCATAAGCCTCAAACTCAATTCCTGGAGGGCCACAGCTCTGCACAGTTTTGCTCCAACCCTAATCAAACACAGCTGATCCAATTAATCAAGTTGTTCAAGATTACTAAAGACTATATAGCAGGTGTGGGTTGGAGGTGGTTGGAGATAAATTATGCAGAGCTGCGGCCCTCCAGGAATTGAGTTTGAGACCATTGATCTAGATGTTTTCTGGCAAAACTGAGAAAAACCTTTGTTCTTTTTGCACAGCAATGGTTTTAATCTTGAAACTCTGCCATGCAAATCATTTTTTGCTCAGTCTCCTTTTTTATGGTGGAGTCATGAACACTCACTTTAACTATGGCAAGTGAGGCATGCGGTTCTTTGGATGTTGTTGTGCGTTTTTTGTGACCTCTTTCTATGAAAGCTCCTGGGAAAGTTCTCCACTGTTCCATGTGAAGAAAATGGCTCTCACTGTGGTCCGCTGGAGTCCCAAGGCTTTAAAAATGGCTTTATGATTACATTTTACAGACTGCTAGATCTCATGTTTTTGAATTTCTTTGGATCTCAGCATGATGTTTAGCTTTTGAGGATCTATTGGTCTACTTCACTTTGTCAGGTAGGTTTTATTTAAGTGATTTCTTGATTGTGAACAGGTGTTGTGGTATTCAGGCCTGGCTGTGGCTAGAGAAATTCAGCTCCGGTGATAAGTTGTTTTGACGGGGGGCAAAAACTATTTACACACAGTTTTGCCTTGATAACAGAAATCTTACTTTCAGAACTGCATGATGTGCTTACTTGTGTTATATTTAACTAATGTTTTTGATGATCTGAAACATTAAATTGTGACATGTCAAATATACAAAAAAATAAATCAATAAGAGGGCAAACATTTTAGTGTAAATGTAAATCTAATATAAAAGGGACATCACATAAAATGCATCTTTTTTTGTTGAAAGATCAATATAAATTGTACCAACTTTGTACTCTGGAAAACATGCAAATATCTTTTCAATTAGATGGTCTCAATGCTGCCCTATAATTAACTCTAATTTTAATTATATTTATTATATTTATATTTTGCCATTATCCTTTAAATCTGGGATGTCTTATTTTAGCCCTGCATGCATATTTGTGACTGTAATTCTATTTTTTTATGTTTATTGTATTGAATGACTAAGGCTGATGTAGTGTTTCTCCGTTTTCCATGATGTCTAGAAAATGTCAAAGCGTCTTCTTGGCAAGAAGCTTTTGTCTGTTTTAACCACAAGATGGCAATGGTACATATAATGAGTGACTTCTGTTATTGTTAACAGCTCTTCTGTTGCTCCCACTGGAAACTTAAACTTTTCCTCATTCAGAGCAATGTTAATGCCCGAAGGCTAGAAACACATTGAGCAAATTCTTATATCATATTGGATTTGGATTATGAATTGATGATAATATAAATTTATGAATTGATGATAGAAAATTGGACAACAATTGAACCAGTACTGTGGATTAAGGATATTGAACGTTGAATAATATTCAGTGTAAAGCTTTACTCCTTACATTTTTAAATCGGGCTCGTTACTTTTGTTTTAAAGTGTTTTGTGGCGCGATCTATATATTTTATTTTTACCAAAAATTTGAAATGCAAGTTATTCTGTATAGATGTAAACATGATGTGCATTGTAATTACCACCGTGAAACTAAAACAGGTTTAGTAATGTATACTTTTTACTACATACTGTATTTCAGGCCGTACTTTTATATTTTATTGTGTAAAAAAGGGGGGAGGGGGGGCGGACCCACACCTTACTAACAAAGGTCGATAATTTAATCCATCGAATAATTGAAGTCATCTTTCGCTACAGTTTTAGCAACATTTTACAAGTGACTTTTATTCTAAATCTTGGACCTTATTCTTGAGAAAAAAGTTGTGAAGCACCAAAAGCGGCCATAAAGGCCTATGATTAGTTTGAATACTAATTTGTCTATTGATGCCATACATGATTTTTCAAATGTACTATTTTACAAGAAAAATCATGAAGCTCGACACTAATTTATTATTATTATTATTATCATTATTATTAATATTATTAATATTAATATTATATTTAGAATTTTTTTATTCAAATTCAGTCAAATTCGGACAGAGGAAGGTTTATTGTTTGTTATTTGTCTAATAAATGACAATAGGCTACAGTTTTTTATTTAAAACTTTAACAGATATACATTTTCTGATGTGATATTTTGTAATAAATTTGTATTTTTGTATGTGTATATTTTAATTATATTTAAAAAATATATATTTATTTCTTAATTCTAAAGCTTTAGGAACTATTTTCGTACATTAAAAAGTGTGGTTATGATGATCATCCGACAAGCTAATACAGCTAAAACTAGTGCTTTAAATGTGGTATTTGAACCTCATAGTGAAATAAAAATAACTGCTAAAAAAGTTTACTTTTTGAGAAAAAAAACACCCCTTTCACCATGCTGAATACAGGCCTGCAGTCCAAACACGTGTGCTATAGGTGTATTGAACAAACTAAAAGTTGGTCGATGTGTATGTGTGAATGTGAGAGCGTATGGGTGTTTCCCAGTACTTGATTGCAGAAGGAATGCATCCGCTGTATAAAACATATGCTGGATAAGTTGGCGGTTCATTCCGCTGTGGTGACCCCTAATGAATAAAGGAACTAAGCCGAAAGAACGCGAATAAATGAAAACTAATCTCTTTACTGAAAGGATTCAAAAGATTCGAGTCACCGACGAAGCAAAAATCCTCACCCCTGGCGGCAGCCCCTCCCTCCATCTAGGAGTTCTGGTTAGCGACGTCACTGCAGCCCCGCCCCCAACGCAAACTCAGTTCTTCGCGTTCATTTCATTCTTGCCCTCATTCCGCGCATACTTCGCATCGTTGTTACATTCGCGGAATAGTCTCGCTCTCCGACAAGAAGAAAAAAAGTGATCAGCTGGAAATAAATCAGAGCTTGAGCTCGATCCAATTGCTCGGCATCAGACACGTTTAAAAACACTGAGGTACGTTTGCGCTTTATACTAAGTTGTTAGGAGCGATGCTAAGTTACAAACGCGTGTTTGGCTTCTCTTTAAAATGCCACGAAGTATCAGAAATGTGTGTTTATGTTTTGCTGCTAGTTATGCTAGCATTTTATCTAATTTGTGCTTTATGTTATGTCATATATATAAACCTTAAAGAGTAGTGGCTAATTTTTTATTAACGTTTTATTTTTAAACAACGCTGAAAGAAATCAATAACACTCTTTCAAGCAGCAAAACGATTCATTATTTCTTTTTTTTGTAGACTGCAAACATCCGCTGAGATTTTCATCACTTGTGGAGGTTCAGAAAACATTTTCCTCCTTCGATTTGTGGCAACTAGTTTACCGCGGGTCTCGTTGACACAGTAAGTTCATATTTGCTTTAATAGTAAACCACACGTTGCGAGGTGATTCATGCTTCTGGCACGACTGAATCAGTGTCATTGATTTCTGCTTATTAACCTGACCTCAGTGACTTGTGGATGTTTAGTCTGACTGTAACACCCTGCTCCCGTTTGCTTTCCCTGAAAAACGCCGGTTTTGTGTACATAAATAAAGGATTAAGGGGAAAGTCCATGGTCCAGCCCCTGTTAATAATTAATCTGGACGTTTGAAAGCCCTCGGACTAAAATTAGTCCTCGGACTGCCTCAAAACCCAGCCTACTTGCCTAAATATTGTTATTTGTCGTATTAAACTACTAAAGGAAGAAGTAAACATTTAATATCCTTGTGTGTTGCCTTTCTACACAGCATTTGTGTGCGTTGTCAAGTAATTTGTCAAGTTGTAACTACCTACTAAAAAAGGAGGGAAGAAACATGACATTCTTTTATAAGCTAGTGTGCAATTTTTGGCTTTCATGTCATGTTTTATGTACTTAGTCATCATGTTTGACGATTTAAAAAGGAAAGGAATATGTGGTGTTTTCTAATACCGCTGGACTTATGTATTTGTTGCCAACATATTCAGTTATGCCATCTGAATAAAAACGTTTAAGGGTTAAACACTAACTGGATGGATTTGAGGGCTTAATTCATTGTGTGCAATCTGCGTTTTTTGGCATTAAGTGTGTTTGAGTGTACACTTCTGTGCTTATTAGTCAAAAGCTAGTTTTATATGGCGATTTAGTGGCCAAATGATCAGTTTTTGTTCTTTATTTTCTGTTGTTTGCTGTCTGACGCGGTTTTGTTGTCACAGATGACTTGGACCCCCTTCGCCATTGTCATGTTATTTTGACTTGCCAGTCTGTTTATCTTATGTAAACACTATATAGACCCTTTTAAGATTGATCCCAAGCAATATTACGTATGGTAATAGCAATTTAAGAACAAAAAGTGACATTTGTCTCCTTTTTCAATCAGTGTTAGATGTAATGAATCATATAGTTTTACAGTAAAAGAGTGTTTTTAAAACCGTAAACTTATTCAGTGTGAAAAATGTTTGTTTTTTTTCCGTTTGTCAGTAGTTTGGGAGTTTAAAGCTGTAATTAACACGTTGAATCAAACAATTTCCCAATTTTCTCTTTCTGTTTTTTTAAGAATTGAAACTTTGTCAAAGTAGGAAAACAAAAAGTGCCAGATTCACTAGACGGGGCTTCCTTTGGGAGCACGGGATTGTGGGAAAATGGGGGAAGGGGCCCTTCATTGTTCCTGCTGTTATTGAAGCAGGGGCTCATGGAGCGGCTGAATTACTCCACAAACAGTCCCGCTCCCATGCTGACATCTGGTTTGCCACTTAAGCGCACCTGTAGGCTGAAAGATGCTAAACTGTGTGTATTCATTGGCGCTGGGGCTAATTCAGAGGAACGGCCATTTGTTTGACTGTTGCTGCCACTCACCGTCTAGCCAACTCTATTGTTATGCCAGCAACAGGCGATAGTGGTGGAGGCACCATATGGCCTGTGTGTGCCTCGATGTTATCTGGTAATTTAGCTTATCAACACCATTATGTTGTATTTTGTCCTTTCTTTTACTTGTCTTTTTATGCAGAGCGGGTGATTGAGTAAGTTCAGGGAGGGAGGGACTGTGTTTACGTTGTCAAAGTACAATAGTTGGGGGCTTGTAATTAGTGTAGCTTTGTTTTTTTGTGCTCTTTTAGGAGGAAATAAATTAGACTTGTTGGCTTGTGATAATGCACTTATTAGGACTATGTGTCAGGGATGTTAACAATATGAGACGGCAAAAAATATGATTGGAGGAATTGAATGCAAATTTTTTTTTGTTGAAAGAACATGCCTTATTTGTCATCAACAGGTTGGATATTTAATTTATTTTATTTAGTTTAAAATTAATCTTGACTTTGGGTAGAAAATAAATGGCATTTTTACCATTTTTGAAAGGAAGTACAAGCAAAATGGATAAAAAGAAAACAATACTAAGTTAGGTGATTATTCTTTTATATTTTTATTTTCATTTATTTATTTATTTATTTATTTATTTATTTATTTATTTATTATATATTTTTATAAATATTTATTTTAAATCTGTGTTTTGGTCAGAGATCCCCAAAAGTTGGCCCACACTGTAAAAAAACAACTTATTTTTTATGTTGTTTTTCCAGCAGCTGGGGTGCCAGAAAAAAAGTAAAATAACTGGCATTAAATTCAGAAATGTAACGTAAAAATTACAGAAGTTTACAGTAAAATGGATGTTAAATTACAGAATTTTCCTTAAATTAGAAATTACCAGTAAATTACTGTAAATAACCCAGCTACCGAAAAAAAAAGTAAAATAACAGATTTTTTTACAGTTCATAGTAACCTTTGATTTGGCTGACCATCCCATTTGAGAAGAGGAGGAGGATGGTTTAGAGATTGACACTTCAAATTTAATGTAACCCTTTGTTTGTTTTATTGTTAAAAGCTAACTGAAATGAAATGTATAAATTAAATGGTTTTAATCAGATTTTGTTTACATAGACTATGCCGAGACTGTTGAGCAAATCAAGTCGAAGGCAGATATTCAGCATTGAACTCCACTGTGTTATAAATGTGATTGTTTATGATTTTATTACAATAATATAGAATTTAAAAAGATATACTGCATTAGTTAATTCTATTTAAAGCGATGTTTTCTATTTATTCTGAAATAGTCCCTTTATTAATCCGGGGTTGCCACAGCGGAATGAACCGCCAACTTATCCATCACATGTTTTATGCAGCGGATGCCTTTCCAGCTGCAACCTATCTCTTAGAAACATCCATACACACTCATTCACTCTCACACACTACGGACAATTTAGCCTACCCAATTCACCTGTACCGCATGTCTTTGGTCTGTGGGGGGTAAAGTCTAGATCGGATATGCGGCCGGCCGGAAGTGCGATATGCACATTAATAAAGCAGCATTTTTTTTTATGAGTCTGTATAACAATTATTATTTTTACAGTACTGTGAGGGTTGGGTTTAAGGTTGGGGTGGGGGTAGGTGTTAAAAAATACATTTTATTGGGTAATTTAATAGATAACATAACTAATACTCAGTACAACTACAGTTTTTACATTACTGTGACGGTTGGGTTTAGGGTTGGGGTGGGGGTAGACGTTAATAAAATACAACAAATGAGAAATTTAATAAATAATAGAAATAATTCGCGTTAACTTCCGGCCGCAAACGTATCCGCTCTAGCAACAACCTCTGTGGGGAAATCTGGAGCACTCAAAGGAAACCCGCACGAACACAGGGAGAACATGCAAACTCCACACAAGCGCCAAATTGATAAGATATTTTATGTATTTATTAAATATTCTTCTGATATAATCACAAATTATGCTTGGTCAGCATTTATTTTTTTAACATTTATTTTTGTTTATTTATTTTTTGCTGGAGATACTGTTAGCGAAATAGCAAAGAAATTGACGGTTATAAAACCTTGACTTTTCCAAACTGGTTTAGAACGGTTATCGTTCCATGCCTATATGTATACTTTGTGTATTTTTTTTCCAATTGTTGACTTTCCATACTGTTTTAGTATAGGAAATAAACAACACAATCTCATGGCAATTCGTTTCCGGCACAAATTGTTGTAAAAAGTCACAGCAATTCGTAACTTTTCGATTCAGTGGCTAATTCGTATGAATTCATATTATCTAATTCGTACAATTTAGTATGATTTGCTCATCACCTAATGGCCCCCCCTTTTTGAAATCATACATTTTCGCACAACTGAACTACTACAAATTAGCCACTAAACTGACAAATGTAAAATACTTACATTTACTTGTGAGATCAGGCTGGAGTAATTGCATTTTTTTTTTTTATTGTTGACCTCAAATGTCAACAAAGTGGTCTATCTATGTGACTATTCTCTACTTCTGTCAAGATTTTCAGTCACAAAATCTATTGAGAAATACAGGTCTGGCAACAAAATAGCACAGAGCCAAAAGGAAATGCTTTCTCCATCCTGTTAAGATTTCCATTCCACGGAGAAACACTCAGACCTTTTGTCATCAAAATAGTGAGATTTATTATTATTGTTGATATTTTGCAGAGCAAGGAGTTCTCTGGTGCCATATTTTTAGCTCTAAGTTCAAAGCTGCCAAGTATTCAAGCAACAGGTGCTTACCTTATGAACTGTATGAGAAAATGCACATATTTGTCTGTTGAAAAACCCACGTGTCGTTTTATCATACTACATAAAGCCTTTTTAGTGTACTTTCGTTTGTGTAAACGCGTAATAACATTTGTCTTGTGAGTTGCATGTGTTTCTTCCTTTCCTTTTGGCACGCACAATCACGAGTCTTGTCTGATAACTGGATAGAAGGGGGTGGAATACGAAACCCGAAAAGATTTGTCGGAGCAAAACGCGAGAGGGGGGCCTGAAGGGGCTACAAAGGAAAATTCATATGTAATGAAATTTGGGTTGAGAGTTTGTCAGCGGAACAATAGCTCAGTGGGACTGTGTGTAGCAGGGGCACGGGTGGCCGGCTTTGTTCAGGGAACACAGGAACAATAGGGTGTCCTCTGTGGCCCGGGGCAGCGGGAGGCCCACGCCGTGCCCTGAGGTAAACTTTGCTGTCACAAAAGAGCGCTCTCTCTCTCTCTCTCTTTCTCTCTTTCTGTTTTTTCTCTCCCCTCCCTTTCACAAGCCCGAGAGACCCTCAGTGACGTCAGCGCTGCCTTTTGCTGACTTGTATATGTTGCTTAGAAAAGTTTTTGGAGTTAATTTAGAAAGAGAAAAGGAAAGATTAAGACTGGAGTACAAGAAAGAGATTAAAACTTGATAGATATCTGAGTGAATTAGAAGGACAGTGGAAATGCAGTTACTGGAAGCAAAAAAAAAAAAAAGGGAAACTTTGAGAGTGAATACTGAACGAAAAGTAAAAATAGATACTGTTAAATGTAAAGGTGATCCCATATCTGAGAAATAAACGTGTGTTTATGCATTGCCAAACATTAAAGAAGCAGTTTGGGTTTCCCGGAGAGAATTTTTGGGAACAGTACTTTAAATAAGTAGTTATTGTTAATCGTGTAAAGGACATTTTCATAATATAAAGCACTTTTAAAGCACATTTTTATTTATCTGTTTATTTTTTATTTATGTATTTATTTTTATTATTTATTTTATTTTTAATACTTTATTGTTCATATTTTTGTATTATTTTTAAAAATATTGTCATTTATTTTTATATATTTATTTGTGTATTATTTATCTACATATTTATTTATTTATTATTGTTTTATTTATTTATTTTATTTATTATTATTATTATTAATAATATTGTTTATTTATATTAATTGTTTATTTATTTATTTGTTTATTTATTATTTGTCTATATATTTTATTTATTTATTATTAATTAATTAATAATTTTCTATTATATTTATTATTATTATTATTTATTTTTATTATTTATTAATTTATTTTTTATTTGGAAATGTTTTATAATAGGAGGATGAAATCTAACAAATAAATTTAGCAGTCTTAAAAGAAAAAGAAAAGACAGACAGACAGATAAGTAACATTTATTTTAGTAAAAATGTGTAATAGGAAAAATAATTTTATCATTCTTCAAAGAAATTCGAGAAATACACAATAATAATAATAATATTGTTTGTTTAGATAAGGACTTTGTGTGGCTGGTAAAACAAGGCTAATAGCTTTTCTTTGTGTAGGTTATTTTATCATCATTAAATGATCAGTTTTTCCTTAATGTTCCCGCTGCTCAGTAGGAAACAGCAGAACAACAGCTCAGGGAGTGAAATCAGTCACTAAATGAGTCAGTTCCTGACAAACGCAAACCTCAGAGTTCCAGTTAAACAGATCATTATTCACCTCCCGTAGAGCATTAATCACAGGTGGCCTAACCGTTTTTCTGTCCATTATTCTATCCACTTATACAGCTGGATAAATATGAATTTGAAGCTACAAATGTAGGTAAAAAAAACAAAACAAAAAAGTCATGCTTCAGAACTCAACTAACTAAAAAAAAAACACAGCACAAAGCTTTCTCTTTCCTGTTGGGACAGTAGATTAAAACACACAAACACACCGCTGTGCCTTAGATAGGTTTCAGCAGATGCCAAGAAAGGGCGCGCAATTCTGTTTTGATACGATTTGATCAGAGTTTTGAAAGGACGTTTATAAGGGACCTCGTCTGTGCCAAAGCGTGTCTGTGGTAAATCGAGAAGCGAGTGCGGTTCACGGCACCCTTCCGAGTAAATGTATTTGTCCCCTGCTGGATGGTCAGGAAAGGTTATGAGCAAACACTGGTCATGCTACACAGGAGCTCACACTTATTCGAACACGTCGTCTCTCTCTCTTCCATTTCCTGGAGGAGGCATTGTGGGGAGGGTGGCACCCCAGGAAGACATGGGATAATAGCGGGGTCTGACTCAGCGAAAAAGAGCCGCCTTTTGGAAGAATGGAGCCTGTGGAGTGATCAGTGAACATGTCTGTCCTACAATACCAGGGAGGAAGCCGCGCACTTTCGGGATTGTGTTCAAGGAAGTGGATTTTGTGTGTGTGTGTGGCGTCTGGCAGTGGGTTTAGTTGTTAAATAATGATTTAACTTTTTTAAAGGAAGTAGTTTGATTTTTTTTTTTTTTTTTGAAACATGGAGAGGCTGCTTAATGTTGCTCATGAACATGAGTTAGTCCATGATTTAGGCTATTAGTTTTGTTATGGGATGAACAATGTGTTTTGGTACCATGTCAATTTTCAGTTGAATTTTAGATTTTAAGTTTTTTCTAAATGAAGGGATGTCTGATATTTAGTTGGAAAGACTTGTTTCCTCTGTTTTATCATGTAAATTTGGTGTCATTTAACTCTCATTTGAAGTTGTAATTTTTGCCATACTGTATCAAGCTGTACATTATTATAATATTGTGATGCCTATATTTATTTGTATCCACAGTGTTTTATTAATATTTTAATTATTTATTTAATTAAAAAAATATTTATTTACAGTTTTAGTTTATAGTTTATTTATTCATTTATTTATAGTTTATTTGTTTTATAGTTTATTAATTTATTTATAGTTTATTTGTTTTATAGTCTATTTATTCATTTATTTATAGTTTATTTATTTATAGTATGTTTATAAATTATTTATTTACTGTATTTATTTGTTTACAGTTTTTTTAGTTTTTTTTTTTAATAGTTTTTTAGTTATTTAGTTTATTTAGAGGTCATTTAGTTTATAGTTTGTTATTTGCAGTTTATTTAGTTTATTTATTTATAGTTTATTTACAGTTTATTTATTTATAATTTATTGGTAGTATATTTATTTACAGTTTATTTATTTAGTTTATTTTATAGTTTATTTTTAGATTATTTGTTTATAGTTTATTTATTTACAGTTTATTTATTTTTAGTTAGTTAATTTTTAGTTTATTCACAGTTTATTTATTTATAGTTTTGTTTATTTATAATTTATTTGTTTAGTTTATTTTAACTTATTTATTTATAGTTTGTTTTTACAGTTTATTTATAGTTCATTTATTTATAGTTTATTTACAGTTTATTTACTTTTAGTTTTATTTATTTATAGTTTATTTACAATTTATTTATTTATAGTTTGTAGTTTATTTATAGTTTATTTGTTTATAGTTTATTCATAGTTTATTTACAGTTTATTTATTTTTAGTTTGTTTAACTTTAAATTGTTTATTTTTAGTTTGTTTATAGTTTATTTATAATTTATTTGTTTACAGTTTATAGTGTATTCATTTATAGTTTATTAATTTTTGTGGTTTATTTATTTTTTTTTATAGTTTATTTAAAAAAAAATTCTAGTTTATTAATAATTTGGGCGAGGCAGTGGCGCAGTAGGTAGTGCTGTCGCCTCACACCAAGAAGGTTGCTGGGTCGCTGGTTTGAGCCTTGGCTCAGTTGGCGTTTCTGTGTGGAGTTTGCATATTCTCCCTGTGTTCGCGTGGGTTTCCTCCGGGTGCTCCAGTTTCCCCCACAATCCAAAGAAGACATGCGGTACAGGTAAATTGGGTAGGCTAAATTGTCCGTAGTGTATGAGTGTGTGTGTGGATGTTTCCCAGAGATGGGTTGCAGCTGGAAGAGACCCCAGATTAATAAAGGGACTAAGCCAACAAGAAAATGTATGAATAAATGAATTAATAATTTATTTATTTATAGTTTTTTATTTTTTTATTTTAATTATTGATCATTTGTTTATTTTATTTTAATTCAATAGAATAGAAAAAAATATGGTATAAAAATATGGTATAAAAGTGGTTTTGTTTGATATCAGTTAATGTTAATTTAATTGATTGAAGAACATGCTTAAATAAATTGATACATTTTATTTACAAATTAATATTTTTTTATATTAATTGCGATGACTAAATTCACAGTAGCAATCAAAACAACTGATTTTAGCGTATTTATAAAAAACAAACATTTCAGTGTATTAAATTTAGGTATATTTGTTTATTTTAATATTTATTGGTCATTTGTTAATTATATGGGTCTATACATTTTAATGTACTCATTATCAACACTCGTGGCTAAATTTACTAGTGTTTTTATAAGAATTTATTTGACCATAGTATTCTAAAATTGATATATTGACCATTTATTGGTTATCCGCTGGTATTTCCAACTCTATTTTTTTAATGTAATATTTTTATCATCTAAAACCCATATGTTTTAACACATTTAAATCAGTGTTTTACTGTACTGTACGTTATTATGTTAAGCTGGCCATGAATTAATCCAATGATTCCTTTCAGTGTTTTATATTTATAAAATGTTTTGTCAAATTATCGGTGGAATTTATTTATTTATTTGCATATTTTAACAATACATTTTTTTTAAATTGCTAAATTTTTATTCCTATTATTTTGACAAATAATAAAGTAATTATCAACCATAACATAAAAACAAAAGTCAGCTTATCTGTGTGGGCCACTATTTAATTTTAGCCGTTGCTCTCAACCACTCATTAATTCTAAAGACAGATCAGGATATGATTATTGTTCCAGAACCAAATAATGATGTTGATTTTGGATCACGTCTTGCTTTTATAAATGAGATCAGTTTTTTTCTTTAATTTAGCTAATTTTAGCTAATTTTCGCTTTATGAAAGCGAAAGTGAGCACTATTGTTTTACAAAGCCAGCTTTCTCTGGCCACCATACAATAATAAGTTTCCAGAAGTCTAGCCGTCACTTTAGTTCATTAGCACTTGGTTGAGAGGATTACATGGCCGCAGGGAAAGCAATAACAACGGTGCTTACATGCCCCGCCGTCCCTGAGGACTTCATGCCGTGCAATTCAGACATATTTACACTTTGATATTAGCAGGTTTGTATGACCTCCAGAGTTGCACTGAATGAAGTCATACAACCTGAGAAAGTGAGAGAACAAACCTGAGTTGAATGAAGTCTTGGATGTTTATTGATTAATAAAATATCATTTAAACAACAGTTGTGCTTTAGACATCAGCATAACACGTAACTAAACCAAATGCTGTACTCTGTGATGCCTAAATTCAATTTTAACATGTAAAGCAACTTATTTCTGTGTTTGATACTAACCATTTATTGGTCATCAGCTTTTCTGGTGGTAATTTATCAATATCAGTAATTATTAGATGTTTACTTTTGACTTTTACTTTAATCTACTCTCTAAAACATATCTGTTAACAGTTATTGAAATGTTTTTGGTTTATTTATGCTTTTGAATTGCATTTTGTGATGCAATTCCCCCCTGAAAAGTAAAAAAAACTACATTATTACAAGTATTAAACACAAAAATAAGTTGCTTTACATGTTAAAAGTGAATTTAGGCATCACAAAGTACAGCATTTAGTTTAGTTATGCTGACGTCTAAAGCACAAACATCCAAGGCTTCATTCAACGGTGCTCTCTTTCTCTCTCCACAGGTTATATGACTGTATTCAAAAGCATAAATAAATAAAAAGGGAAAAACAAAAACATGATTTGCAGAATATGAAAACTGCTAATTTCTTTACATTGTAGCGCTCACATAGTTTTTAAATAATAGTGCTAACACTGTTAAAGACAATCTTTACGCAAAATCTCAAAATAAATATGTATTTTTTTTCTATTGACATTTTAATTAATTCAGCCGCAACATTGATTTATTTTTGTTTTTTTAATTTTGCTTATAATTGTATTTGTAGACCCGATAATATAAATTGTAAATATTAAGCTACACTGTAAACAAATCCTGGTTGCCTTAAATTTTTAAGCTGAAGCAAATAACCTTACGAGTCCATCGCACTTATATTATGTTAAACTGACTTAAAACAGCTTATAAAATTAAGTTAGAACACAATGAACTGATTTGTATCTGCACAACTCTGGTTTGCACTCCTTGCCATATGTCATTAAGTGTAATTACATTGTTTACAAATTTATTTATTTGTTAGATTATATTATGTTTAATTGTATTTATTGTAATTTCTTTTTAAAAATTCCCCTTTTTTAATAATACTATATGTTAGCCACCTAGGGTCTGAGAAAAACTCAGTTTCAATTCTCTGTGTGGTTTGTTCATGTGGTTGACTTGACCATAGGGCTAACCTTTTTTTTTAAAAATATAATTATGTTTATTAGATTTTAACAATAATACAGATATAAAACATCTTCAAACGACACGCAAAAAAATTATTAACACAAAACAATGAAGAGAAAAAAGGAAAAGAAAGAAAAAAAGGGGAAATAAAGCTCAGATTATATATAAATATACCCTTAATAAAAACAGATTAGAAAATGGCTATAAACATTGCTTATTTTTCAGATAATAATACAGTACAGTACTCCTTGTAGCATAATATGGCAGAGACTAGGTTCCAAATAATCCAATTAAAAGTACAAACTCCAAATATTCTGTTTTGTGTGTAAGACAGGAGTAAATTGTTTCAGGGGAATTAACTCAAAAATGATCTTTTGCCAACCTTTAAGTAATGGTGATTGACAATAAAACTGACTTTGACTTGACGTTGACTTAAGTTACAATGACCTAGTAAAAACATATGCTGTTGTGACTAATCAATTTATTTATTTATTTTTTACTGTGCATGTATGTTTTGTTTGTTGGTTGGTTGGTTGGTTGGTTTGTTTTAAAAGGAACAATCCACTTATTAAAAAAGTTATCAAGTTCCCTAGAGTTGAGTTTTGTCATTTTTGTTGAATCCATACATTCAACCTCCGGTTCTGGCAGGAGACATAGCTTAGCATAGGTCATTGAATCAGATTAGACCATTAGCATCTCAAGTTTCACAAAAGAGTTTCTATAGTTTGCGTATTTTAACCTTAATTCCTTTGAAGTTCTATTATGTTCTAAGACTAATGGAAAGTACAAAATTGCTATTTTTTGGCCGATATGTCTATAGGAATCATATTCATATTAATCAAGGAACTTATTATTTAATTTATTCATTTATTTAAATGGTTTCTTCTGCAGCACGTGCAATGATATGCAAATTCTAGCTGAAGGGCTTGGGGCTGGGGATTATTTTTAGGCAGCGCACACAGTACATTAATTAAATAATCAAATTATCAAAAATCATTTTTGAGCGAGATGCTAATGGTCTAATCCAATTCGATTATCTATGCTAAGCTATGCTAAAAGTGCTCCCGTCAGACCTGGAGACCGGCTGAATGGATTTAAAAATAGAAAACTGTATGGAAAAACTGTAGGAGGTTTGTAAAATTGTACACCCTATTCACAAAAAAATTGTAGTCTTCCTTCAATTTATACAAATGGAAAAAATCTCGATTGAAAAAAAACCTGAAGAACCAAACTGAGCGATTTCTGCTCCACATGAACGAAGCCTTGGACATGTGGCATCAGTAAGTCTTTAGATTGATAAAACCTCATCTAAGAAGACTTGTATACTCTTCAGTCATCACCTTGTGGAATAATTAACATGAAGCACATGCCAGGTTATAGAGACTTATCTTACAAGGTTGTTTTTTCTGAATAAAGACGCTTCTTTGCATATCTATCTGAATAGCATCCCTAACCCTATCTCAAGAACACTTCACTTCTTGCATCTTTAAGACGTCTTCCTTCGATAATGCCTCTTTTTTTTAATATAAAGTCTAAAGCTTTGGTTTTCTTTGACGAAGGATTTTCTGGCATGGTTCCTTCGCAGAAATAAAAGGACACGGTTTCATCCAAGCAAATACTACACTGACAATCACAGTACAAGATGTGCTGGCCGCTATACAACACATGCCATTGAAATGCAAAAGCCTCTCTCTCACTTACAGAAAGACTGAAAGAAGGGATTTTTAGGTCATCCTTAATTGAATTTCCTGGCTGATGACAGAGTAATATAGAGACTAATAGCATTGTGTGTGCATCTCGTGTCACCGCTAGAAATGCACTGGAGGAAGGCTCTTTGCGATCACTTACTGCTAGCGGATTTATGAAAACCCTTCGTTCATTAGGTCTTCGTTTTAATAACTTAATAAGCCGTCTCGGTTATGTTTCTGTGGGGCTCGTGTTAGGAAAGTGGAATAGGCTTACGAGGGTTAATGCAGCCATTCGTTTTGATTAATTGAATGGAGGATGTAGTTCTTTGTTGGAATCAGATCGTTTGTTTTGTTCTTTGTGTTTTTGACACTTTAGGTAAATGAGATGAACGGGTGTTAACAGATATTGACGTGCATATCAGGAGATTTACAAATGCTTTAAGTGGGAAATGTTACATTTTGTTTGAAAATATCGAGGTAGCTATTTTTACGTGCTAAACATTGTTGGTCTTTGTTTAAAAACAATTTATTATTTGTAAGTAGAAGTTATTTTGGCTCTTGGCAATAGCAATATGTCAGTTTGTAATTGGGCTGTGCCATTTGGGGAAAATCTCTAATTGAGATTTTTTTTTTCATTTATTAATTTATTTATTTTTATTGTTTTTATTTATTTAATTTTTGGATGGATATTGCAGTCTCAGTTTGATTTGCGATTTAAATTTTAATCCGTTATATTTGATCTGTATCGTGGCTTCCTGCTGCTAAAATGCAGTGAGTGTTAGTTAAAACAAGGAACTGAAAAGAAAATAACTTAAACCTTTATTTAAATTTGTTTTAAATATTCAGAAATAAAACACTCATTTTTCTCTAGAGCAAACTGTAAACGCAAATCTATTTAGCTTTTTGTAAACAAGTTGAACTCAAATTAGGGAGATAGTGTATTATATAAACAAAAAATAATATAAAAAAAAATACAAAACACTCCGCAAACTAACATGGCTGAAACAACTCTGAAGTTGTACTTTGCTGTTGCTTGTTGCCAGATAGTGTCACTAACAATACTTTCAGTTGACTTTTTAGCAAGACGCTCAACATGCAGCCGCCTGTGGTTAATTTTTAGGTGCTGGTTGTTTTATTACCTCGTTCTGTGGCAACAAATTCTTACAAATGACCTGTTTTTGTTCGGTGTCTGTGACTTGAAAACCAAAATACTTCCATATTACCGATGTCCTGTTTTTCTTTGATATAAATTAATATGTTTCTGAAGCGGCATTTGCCATCATCCCACTTGTCTGACTTTTTTTATTGTGGGCGTTCCGCATAGTTTGGTTGCGCAATTCTGATTGGGTAGAAGAAAGTGTGCTTACTCAGTTGGCTAGTAAGACTACCGCAAACTAACATGGCTGAAACAGCTCTGAGGTTGTACTTTGCTGTTGGTTGCTATTAGATTGAGTGTCACTGGCAATACTTTCAGCTGACTTTTTAGCAACTTTTTGCTCACTAAAATAAAATCTGACAAGTGTCTTTAACATATATTCTGGATAAGCAGGTGTAAGTAATATAAAGCAATCACATATCTTTTGCGAGTTTGTTATTTGAGATGTAGAATGCAGGGAAAATGGCCGCAAAGAGAGACACTGACACGCTGCTGAATATTGTGGCTGTTTACAGGGGTTTGACTGATAAATAAGAATTTGTAGTTAAATTGTTAGCTGTACCCAACAGCATTTCCCATTGTTTACATCTTTGTTTACGTCCTCTGTACAAAATATCGTTAACGATAGAAATTGTGCATGTAAATCATACATTTTACAAAATAAAAATACTTACAGGTTGTGACTCACAGTCCACAGATTCGTCGGTTGGAAAAGTTTTAACTGAATCCAGCACTGAACTGGGAGAGATTCTGGAAGCTGTCCTTTGTCAAATGCTAGCTATTTATTTTTATAATTCTCTGGAACATAATTAAAATTGTAAGCACTTCTGTCTTTGTGTTGTGTCCTTTGAAAAAGCACAGAAGAAGCTCCGTGAAAATAGTAGCGTTTGGACAGCATTTTAGCTTTCTCTGCTATAGCATTACAGCGGCTCTGGACACGCCCTGTTGCTGGACGGGGTGTATGCGCATGGTGAATGCACGTAACCTGAAGCACTTGTAATAGCCCGGATGTTTTTTTTTTTTTTTTTTTTTTTGTAGTTCCCAAACTTTTTTTTGCTGTAGGCTTTGCTAAGCTAACCCTGTAAAAGACAATGTCTCCCTTTGCATTGAACTTTGAGTGTATTACATTCAGAGATGTTGTTTATGTCCACACTGCTACATCACACAGCAACTAAAGTTTGAAATATGATTTCGTAATGGACCACCCCATTAATAGTAAATGTGGTAATGCTGTAAATATTCTTCAGCTGTTTAATAGAGTTCATTTGATAAAGTTTATTTTCTTTCATATCTAAACCCCGTTTGAAACCCCATACAGTACATAAACACACATAAGCGGCCAAGTTGCTACTTGCCTTTAAATAATCACAATTCAATTACTCTCATAAAACACAAGGTACGACTCTAATTCCCTATAAACTGTTTGTTTAATACATTAAAATTAACTGAACCCACAAAGTGGAGAGAGGCAGACGGAAATGCAGCAGCACTTCTCAATCGGCCCGCCTGCCAACTTCATCAATAGGGAACTGCTAATGTGCAGACGGGAGCCCGGCGCTTCCATTACAGCTTCATTTGGTAATGAAGTGAGAGCGAGAGGCTCCTGCGAACACTTTAAAGAGCTCAGCATGATGGTTTTTACATCGAATAAAGCAGATTCAGTCATTTAGACAGACACGCACTAGACAGTTTGCTAGTGGGACCTCACACAAATACTGTCTGTACTCATATACATATCATTACATTTAATTACAACAAGCTGGCCCGTGGACATGGATGCACACCAATGTACACACACACACACACACACACACACACACACACACAAATACTGTGACACTGGCAGAAAGTGTAGACCAGAGGGAGTGAGACAGCTGCCCGGGGTGGTTGTGTGTGTGTGTGCCTCCTGGTTTATTTTTGCGGGATCGCACCCATGCCTCTCGTTTGGCCATCTGAAGCTGCCTAGAGGGTGAAGTGTATTGTAAGTGTGACCACAGTACATTGTTGCATGACTAATCTCGGCCTTCCATCTGCCACCGCGGCCCCGGCACAAGCACCGCGCTCTCCAGCATCAAGCACTGCCATATTGCAGCAGTCACAACATCTTGGCTTTGACTGGCACTCGGCTAGAGCAGAAGCGCCCGCACAGCCGGGAATTATGGGACATCACATGTGCACACATAACGAAACATGGCTTGCGAAAATGTCTGAGGTTTAAAGGGAGCGTTCACTCAAAATTGAAAAAATTTTCATCGTTTACACATCCTTTTTGGTAACACAAAGAAGGTGTTTTGAAGAAATGTGTGTGTGAATGAGGGAGTAGTAGATGGGTGTTACCTTAAAAGGCATCAGCTGCGTGCTAGAGTAATTGGTGGTTCATTCCTCTGTGGTGACCCCTAATAAATAAGGAACTAAGCCAAAAGATAGTGAGGTAGTATTAAACTATACAAAACCTGTTTAGAAATAAGTCAAGGGTGAGTAAATGACTGGATTTTTGTGTGAACTCTCCCTTTAAGGGAACTTGTCAGTATGCAAAGTGTTAGTACTAGTAGTTAGTAGTAGAACTAAAAATAATGTAACCCCAGGAAAGAGACAGCCTCTCAGAGATCAGTATCACCCGTGTGGATGCCCTACGTGAATTTTGATGCTTCTGGACCACCTTTCTGACGTGTAATTGTTTAAGGATAGTTCTGTTAATCAATGGAGCATGTTGTTGTTGTTGTTTTGTGAGTTTCATTCGTTCATTCATTTTTTTGTCGGCTTAGTCCCTTTATTAATCCGGGGTCGCCACAGTGTAATGAATCGCCAACTTATCCAGCAAGTTTTTTACACAGCGGATGACCTTCCTGCCGCAACCCATCTCTGGGAAACATCCACACACACATTAACACACACACATTAACACACACACTCATACACTACAGACAATTTAGCTTACTCAATTCACCTGTACTGCATGTCTTTGGACTGTGGGGGAAACCAGAGCACCTGGAGAAAACCCACGCGAAGGCAGGGAGAACATGCAAAATATATATATATCTGGCAACCCTGCTTACGCTTGAAAGTCTAGACTCTACCACAGCTTTTTCATTGGCCAAATTCATTCATTGGCCACCACAAAAAATGACGCTTGTAGGCCTCAGCTGAGAATTATGGGAAATATTACGTCAACACATAACGAAACATGGCTTGCAAAAACTGTCTGTGGTTTATGGCCACTTCTCTGTGTGCAGTGTTGGTTTCATTTTGAAATGAACTAATATTTTGAGCAAACTCGCTCAAAATATATCTTAAAGATCCAAAGTTGCTGTATTGTTTGTTTTGGGGCAAACTGGTGGCCAGGGTTGACATGTGTGCAATATGCATGTCATGATTTTGCAAAGTATGTTGCTATTTTGGATTAGCATCAATGTTGATCCTGGAACAAAATCTTTGTTTCGAAATTGTAATCCATACCTAATTTCTACCCCTAAACCCAACCATAACTGCACATTATTTCCAAAATCAGAGTGGACGATAGTTGGATAACAAGTCCATAAACTGTAAGCCTAAACTTAACATGTTGATTCAGGAACATGTCCTACTTGGTGAAATCAGGTATGCAATCTACCCCACAGAATTAGTTTACGTGTACACTGTCTTGTATGGGGTTTGTTGTTTAGTTGACTTTTAAACAAAGGGGAACCACTTTCCTGCCCGGTAATGCAACTGCTACTTTTTGAATTGGTTTTGTTTTGCTTTTAGGCATGTTTTTGTTACATATACCTGGCAACCCAGCTGACAGCAGAAATTCTTTACTGTCACTTCTAATCCATTAACTAATGACCACCCCTAAAAGCGTTCTCGTATGTCTTACTGCTAGGAATTATGGAAATTAAGTGTCCACATCTAACGAAACATGGCTGATGAAAATGTTTGTGGTTTAAGGGAACTTGTCTGTATGCTATCCACTTGTTAAGTGTGACATCAAGCAGCTTCTAAATCCAAGCGATCTATCAAATTGTATGGGGCGATTCAACAAATGATAATAATAAACATTTACAAAGCGATGTAATACTTTAGAAAATCACGATCGCAATGTATTTATCCATGCCTAATATCCGATGGCCAGAATGTGATACATTTTTTATAAATCGCTAAAATGTTAGTGTCTGTGATGCAGCAAGTCCAGAGACTGTTGTGTACACCATAATTTTATATGAAATTCCCTTTAATGTTTGATATGACTAAAAAGTGGTCATAAACTAATATTTTCTCAATTCAAATGAGTAGCGGCTTGGTACCGGAAATGGTATTCATACATCACAGGTACGTCACAACTTAACAAACAGATGTAGTGTTAATATAAACAGTAGTATAAACGGGAGTTATTTAATTGGGAAAGTATTTCCTAAAACGGTGCTTGACACGACATGGGAAGCAACAAGTCATGCTTTGATTTAATCAGCATCATGTTAAGGGCTGTTAAAATGTAAAGCTAGTGTCCAAATGCGATGACGTTAACTTAACCTTAAGATGTGTAGTAGTAGTATTGTTAAGCCATGGTCATTCTAGAGTTTGAGCATGCGAAATTCTGTAAAAAAAGGCGGGATAAAATTAGATGATTTAGGCCAGCACGATTAATCGTTTCTAAACTGAAGTCTGGTGCAATTTTCAAATCGCCAACGTTTTGGTTATTTGAATGCACTATCAAATATGGTAAGAAGCATATACATTTGACAGTTCGTAAGCATTACTCTGAACAATGTGATGAATGTAACAAAATCTAAGTGTCAAGGTTTTCTTGTTGTTCTTGTAGTCAAATTAGCCCTCCTGAATTGTTTCGTCAATTTCTTTTAACAGAAAGAAGATTTTTAAATATAATAGTTTTAATAACTGATTTCTAATAACTGATTTCTTTTGTTTTTGCCATCATTAATTATGCAAGTTAGCTTTGTTCTGCAGACAATCAAAGTAAAATATTGCTTAAAAGGGCTAAAAATACCTGAAAAATGCCCTTTTAAATGTTTAAAAAAATGCTTTAATTCTAGTCGAAATAAAACAAATAAGACTATCTCCAGAAGAAAAAATGTCATAAGAATTACTGTAAAAGATTTCTTTATTTGGAAATATTTGAAAAAAAAAATGAAAAAAAAAATTCATACGACGGCTAATAATTTTGACTTCAAAATTATCAGCCAAAATTTTAACATTGGTGCTTCTCTAGTTTTATTTATTCCTTTTTTTATGCTTCTTCTTTCTGAGTTTCTTTCTCTTTTGAAGTGTGAAGTCTTGTAAATTACAGGCAGGGAGTACTTGTGGTGTGTCGAGAGCCGCCTCTCTTCTCTCTTTCCGATTAAACCATCACACTCAGACTCTTTAATCTTCCACAGTCCAAACCATCAGCCTGCTTTTGTTGATGCTAATTCAAAACTCATGTAGAATCTCTCAGATATCCGAGACATTACCATACAAGTAATTGTAGCATCTCCGTCTGCTTTAGTCGGCTGGTAATGCACGAGATCAAGGAGTATTTACATGAAAGAAAACCTTCACATGAGGGATATACACGTAAAACACTCTGATCTGAAAGTACAAACTCAGATGTATACAGTCGTGTGCCGAATGTACGAACACAGTGCTGCTGTTGGGTTAGTGATTCTGTAATGTGCCAGAAGTGGAAAACTACAGATTGCAGTGTAATTGTGGGCAAAGCCAAAAGTGCACACATGACTGTGCTGGAAGTGATTACAGTTGAGTTCATCTCCAAGTCAGGAAAATGATGTTTAAGAGCCCAAGCATTTAGCAGCTTTTTGCAGCTTGCACACATTTTATCACTCTCTCTCAGCAGTGCAAATGTGTGTTTTTGCAACATCAGCGTTTAGTTGTGTACACAAAAACTGCAAAGTGTTAGCGAGAGACCTATTCACAGCTTAGCTATACCCCAAATGGAAAATTACATTAGATGATGCATTGGTTTTAAATTAAGCTAACTATAATGTTAGACATACTGAAAAAAATACAATTTATTTAGTTTTTCCACTTTTCAGTAACTTTAATGTGTGGAAATAAGTCAAGTTGTATAAAAGAATCATTGGTTGTAGTTTTTGAACAGTTTTTTCTGAGTATAAATTGTCAAAAAGCAATAAGTGAACAATGTAAATAATACAATATAGCTGCAAGCAGCAATTATCGGGGCCAAGCAGCCCAGCAGCCACATCATAAACAAGCAAGTCAACAAGCTACAGAGCAACTGGAACTTTTTGGCAGCATGATCTGAGCCAAATTTTGTAAAGATTGGAAGAACGGTTTAGGAGGAGTTGAAAAAAAGAATGCTTTAAGCAAAATAAAATGGCAGATAAGAAATTTGGCAGATTATGGCATAATTAGTATCTGTGTTATCAGCATGACCCAAAGAACAATTTGAGAACAATTTATTTAAAATAAGCATATGCAATCAAAAGTTATTACCAAATATGTTTCATTGATAATGGCTAATGAATGTCATAAAACTCTTACTTTAACCACACCATACAAATTTGGTTATAAATCAGTGTAAGGCGACAATGATAGACCTAAAATTTGGTGTCATTATCTTTAACTATCGCAGAGATACAGCCTCGGATGTAGCATGACACCTATTGACACAAATACCATAACTTTGTCAGCATGATCTGAAGATGATCTGAGTCAAGTTTGGTGCAAATCAGCCAAATGATGTAGAAGGAGTTCGAAAAAGTAGTTTCTTGACTTAAGGCTAGATGGCGGCTAGAAGGCTAGAAGTTCAGTTAATTAAGGCATAATTGGTATCGATATTCTCAGGACAACCCAAGGAATGTATCAAGACAATTTATGACAATAGACAAAATTAGTCAAAAGTTATTAGCATTTTTAGAAATATTGTTATAACTTTGGCCAAAAGGTGATTTTTTTTTTTTTTTTTTTTTTCACAGTTCTGAAGACGCATACAAACTCTCATAACAATTCGCCAATGTGCCCTTAAAATATAGCAATTTTTAACATAGTTCAAAATGGCTGACCAGGGAAAATCAGACATCATTCGACTCGGCATGCTCCGCCGGATTTAAATTCCTTTGGGACAGAGGGTTGAGAAGTTGTAAGCAAAAAAAAAATTTTTGTTTTTTTTGTATCTTTGGATCACAAGCGGGTTGTGCAGCTTACTTTAGGTCATAGTTGTGATAACACACCAAGTTTGCTGTGAATACGTCAATGCGTTATAGAGATAACACCTTAAGTCAATTTTCGCAAGCTCTGTTAAATTTGTTTGAAAATTAAATGAAAATGGTTTGACTAATCAACTTGAATTCAATAACTTTTGGTCTGCATGGTCTATAGATCATGTGATTTAAATTTTTATGAAAACCAGACAAACGGCCTAGGATGAGTTCATTCAAACAGGTTTTTTTTTGAAAAATTTTAAATAGCTAAAACATTTTTATGTTGGAAAATGACGTCATAGTGTGTGTTTGAATCTGTTTGAGTCGAGGAATCAGAGGACAAAATAATTTTGATTGTAGCCCATTTGTTTCAAACGATATAACAATAAACATAACTGAAACTTTGGACAAGTGGTGGCACTAGAGAGTCTAAAGTTTAAGTTTTTTCTTTATTTTTATTTTATTTACTCTGATGATAATTTGAAACGCATCAAACAATTAAAAGTTAAATATACTTAAGTTCCCCTTGTAGTTTTATTTAACCCAAAGTAAATGTAATTTTAAAATGACATTGTAATTCTGTTTACAGTTAAAATCTGTAAAGTAAATAGAGCAGGAAAAAAATCCTGCAAACCCCCCCCCTCTCTCAGCTAACGGTGTAGATCTCACTGTCTAGCAGCTATCCATTCTCACTCATAGAAACACACACAGCTCATCTTTCCCCCTGCGAAAAAGAAGTGCACTTAATTGTATTGAATGTGCTCTTGTAGTGTGCTTCACATCTTAAAAGTATATTTTTAAAACCTGTACTGCAGATAATGTAATATTGAAACACAAGGCCATTTAAAGAGAGAACTCTTTCAAGACCATTTCTTAACACATTTAAAGGGCACCAATGGTGAAAAATCTACTTTTCAAGCTATTTGGACAAACATATGTGTATATATAGTGTATAGACCATCATATTGGGGTGATACAAACACACCCAGTCCTTTTGTGTTTTCAATTTAACAACATAAAAACGCTACGTTAGACCTTCTTCCTTAAAATCTGTCTGTTGTCTGATGCAGCCGAGGGAGGAGATTAAAGCACGTAGGCACGTAGAAACATTAGGCGGGAAAGACTCGTCTTAAAGGCGCAGTACGACAAAACCATCCCCTACTGGAAATCAGTATTAAACAGCATCTTGTAAAAGGTATAATGAAACATCTGATGGGTGTTTTGAGCTTAAACTTTAAATAGACATTCTAGAGACAAAATACAAAAGGCAAAAGACTTATATTAAATCTGAAAAAAGGTGTAACCTAGGTGCCTTTTAAGTATATTGTTAAAAAGCGCTTTGTAAAGTTCAATTAAATGTTTCTTCTCTGCTCTACTAAGTCACTTTTTAGTATCGTTTTGTGTTGACTCCTTTATTGTTCAGATATAAATGACATGAGTTCATTTAACAAAACTAGATTGAAATATTAGATCATGACAATTTTAAAAACAAATTTGTCCAATGCAAACGGCTCATTTTAGCAAGCCCACCTAGCCCAGAAACGTTTATTTTTTTGCTGACTTGGTGCAGTGCAATCTGAGCTGCATCCAATGCTTTTTAAATGCGCTCACCTAACCCCACCCCTTACCCTACCAATCACAGTGATGTCACTCACTCCATTGAGTGCATTGTGTCTGACATTGCATCGCCTAGTGATGCAATCCCAGCTTGCATCATAAAGGCTGCATCCAGATACTGTTGTTTGTTTTTCAGGGAATTTGAGCAAATAGTATTTTGCTAGACTGCAATATAAAGTGCGCGCGTTTGTGTGTTCATATTTGTGAGTGTGTGCGCATCCCTGTGTGTCCGTGCATTGCGTGTTTGTGCGAGCGTGTTTGTAAGTGTGTGGGCATCCTTGTGTGTCTGTGCATGCGTGTTTGTGCGTGTATGTGCATCCCTGTGCAATTGTGCATTGTGTGTTTGTGTTTTTGCGTGTGTGCGTATCCCTGTGCGCCTATGCATTGCGTGTTTGTAAGTGATTGTTTGTGAGTGTGCGCGTCCTTGTGTGTCCGTGCATGCGTGTTTGTACGTGTGTGCACATCCCTCTGCATCTGTGCCTCCATGTGTGTACATGCAGGTCTGTGTGTGCGAGTCCGTGTGTACATGTGCGTGTGTTTGTTTGTGTTTGCGTGCATGTTTGTGTGTGTGCACGCATTCTTGTGCATGCATGCAGCTGTGTTTGTGCCTGTGTGTTTGTGTGCATCCGTGTGCGTGCGTCCTTGTACATGTGTGCGTGCGCATCCGTGAATATGCATATATACATGTGTGTCCGCGTCTGTGTGTACGTCGTAAACATTTGTGTGAGTCTATGCATAAGCGTTCGTGTGTGCATGTTTGTGTGTCCATGGGCGAGCGTGTGCATGAGTTTGTGTTTGTGCGTGTGTTTGTGCATGCATGCATGGATGTTTGTTCACTTGCATCTGTGTGTGTTTGTATGTGTGCTTTTTTTATTCGTGTGTGTGCATGCGTCTGCGTGCGTGTCAGTGCGTGCGCGTCCATGCGTATGCATGCATACACGTGCGTACGCATTCGTGTGTGCATCAGTGCGTGCGCATGTGTTTGTGTGTGCGTGTTTTTGTGTGCGCATCTGCGTGCAAGCATCCGTGAGCATGCGGGCATATGCGCATCTGTGAGTGCAAATCCGTGCTTGCATGTGCGTCTATGTATCTGTGTGTGTGTGTGTGTGTGTGTGTTTTTCCTAAAAGTTATATGATCATATGTTTGTAGAAACTGATGCAGCAATTCATTATTATATTTAACTTATTAATATAAAAATATATACTTAAACATATTTAGTCATTTAGTTATTGTTTTTAAATCAACATGTAGAAAATAGGGCCAAAGTTTTGTGCAAATCTAATGGAAAGCAGTGTGTAGCCCACACAAATTTGACAGGAAACGCATGCTAGCATTTCTAAAGTCGGCAGTGCTGTATTTATTTCACTAGGCTTCATTTCTCTGGCTTGCATAGCCGTTAAGTCAAATGTGACTTCAAAAACACAGCTTTTGTTGTTCGCAATCTCTGTGTGACCATTTAGATGAGATTTGTATTGTTGTAACACTTCATGGTTTCCCTCAAAGCCGTACACACATACACGTTTGATGTCCTAGCGCTTTTGGCTGTTTATGGGAGCGGTTTATATGCACTTGGATGCGATTCTTCTGATTTTTCTGCCAGATTGCTGCAGTCTTTGCCCTGATTTGTAGTGTAATGTTTATAATGAGATTGCGATTAGCCACAGAGCTTTTTTTTGCGCAAGCGATTTCCTTGTACATTAAACATACTGTGTGGCGTTAATGCTAAATGTAGCGACTCGCTGCATTTGATTTGGGTTTAATCGCTCTCTTTCTCAAGCTACAGGATCAACATTTGTCATTCAGCAAGTTTCTACCACAAATGTTAAAAAGCTGGCCTGACATCATTGCCAGCTTGTAAGATTCCCTTGTAAGACGGCAGCTGTTTTGGTTTAGCCTAAGTGCCACTCCTAAATTAGCGTGGCTTATGCGTTTTCTCATTTCCTTCATGGGCTTTCAATCATGTGTTGATCTTCAGCTTTGGGTTTGATGTTTTTTTTATTTTATGGATGATGAGAACATGTTTTAATTGTATTTAATGTGTGTTCATCAGTATTTTCAATCCCAAACCACAAACAGATTGACTGTGTGAAGTTGTAAACAGGCCATTTTTTTAGAGACGTAGTGACACTGGCTGCGTCCAAAATCTATATCTTTTGGGTATAGTTTTTTAAAGAAAGAAATGACTTTGACTTAAAAAAAGTATATACTGTGTTGCATGAAAGTGAGTGGTATTTGGGGGCATAACATTTGCCATGTTGTTACTGTGACAGCCTAGTAGTGTTCGTTAAGCTGCTTCACTGCCATTCATAAATGCTCTTCTATGGCATCATAGGATTTGAAAGTGTCCATCACAAGTACACTTGTAAGGGTCTTGCCAGAGGTAGAATATCAACTCTTTTATGAATACTTTGAATTCAGACATGCTACGCTTGTCAAATACTATTTACTAATATGTACTTATGGAATCTAATGCACTGGAAAAATGATGCATTGGATTTGCTCAGTTGTTTTGAGGTAAGTGGTTGCAAACAATTTATATGGGCTGAATTTAACCAAACAAATTAAATTTAGTAATGTTCAACTTAATTTGGTTAAATTCAGCCCATATTCATTGTTTGGAACCAGTTACCTTGAGAAAATTTAGTCAATCTAATCAATCATTTTGTTTCAGTGAATTTTGATAATTGATTTTGGACACAGTTATTTAACTGGTCCATTTTTTATTTATTTATGGTTATTATTTGTAAGTAAGTTGTTGGTGGTATCAGGGGTTGGGATGTTCTCATTGTAGAGAGCATTTGATTGGTTAAATCTATGCAGTACATCAGTCATCAATACATTTGATGTATTTTTCCCCTGTAAATAATGACAGTATAATCTTTTTTCAAGGGTTAATTAGGCAAGTTATTATGTTTTATGATTTATTTATTTTTTAGATTATTTGTTTAATATTTATTTACATTATTTAGTTATTATTATTTTTTTTTTAGATTTATTCACTTTGATTATTTATGTATCATTTATTTACACTGGTTATTTTTTAGATTATTTATTTATTTTTATATTATATATTATTTATGTACATTATTTAGTTGTTTTTTAGATTATTTATTTATTTAGATCATTTAATTATTTATTTTTAGATTTTTTTAGATTATTTATTTTTTTATTCATTGTTTTAGATTATTTATTTAGGTTTGTTTTTTGTTAGATTATTCATTCATTTATTCATTTGTTTGTTTATTGTTAGATTATTCATTCATTTATTCATTTTTATTATTATTATTATTATTTTAGATTATTCATTTATTTTATTTTTTTTTAGATATTTCATTTATCATTTATTTTTTTGATTATTTATTATTTGTGTTTAGACTTAGTTATTTTTTAGATTATTTTTAGATAATTTTTTTTTAGATTATTTTTAGAAAGTTTTATTTGTTTAATTTGATGTATTATTTTTGTGTTTTTAAAGGTTTTTTTTGTGTGTGTTATCAGACTTAAGTAAGCTCTTTAACAGAAAGATTAACACACCATAACTTTTTTTTTTTTTTTTTTTTTTTTTTTTTTTTGCTGCTTCCCAGGTCAGTGTGCCTTGAGTTCTCCAGGCTCAGGCTCTGAGATCACATCCATTGCCATGGATCCCAGCAGCTGGAGCGGCAGTGAAAGTGCCGGGGAGGACATTGAGAGGATGAGCGACTCTGCTGATAAGCCCATGGACAATGACGCGGAGGGCGTGTGGAGCCCTGACATTGAGCAGAGCTTTCAGGAGGCTCTGGCCATCTACCCTCCCTGTGGCCGGCGGAAAATTATCCTGTCTGATGAGGGCAAAATGTATGGTGAGTCGAAAAAGCTGCACTAATTTGGTTTGATTGACAGGTCAGAGGTTGAGTTTGAATCTCACAAGATCCAGACCCTGTTATTAATAATGGATTGGAATCGACAAATTTATCCCAACATGCTGTGTTGAAGTAAGATTTCACTTCCAAGTGGATTCAATTTAATTCACCTTTATTTTTATATTGCTTTTACAATGAAGATTGTGTCAGAGCAGCTCAAGATGGAAGTTCTAGTAACTTGAAACTGCTTCAGTCCAGTTTTCAGAGTTGATGTTCAGTGTAGTTGAAATGTCACTGCTGGAAGTCCAAACACTGAGAAGCAAATCCATGAATGCGCAGCTCCCCAAGTCCCAAACCAAGCAAGCCAATGGTGAGGAACAAACTTGACTAAATTCAAGGGAAAAAAAGCCTTGAAATATATACTGTGAAACTTATGCAGAGTTCAAGCTGCATGATTTTAGCCTTGATTTTGACTCGCCGACAGGTTTTGAGAAATATCGACAAATGCCTAAAATCACAGGCAAATCTGTTCTCGTTCACTTAGTAACAATCAAACAATATGAACTATCAAGAACGCGATATAAGAGAATCACAGATGGGTCGCCAAAACCCGTGAGATATTTGGCATGCTAAATATCTGGAGCTGTCTGCGATTCGAATGAATGCCGTGTGAAATGTTTACTGATTGAAATTAACATCCTAGGTCACCTACAGCCAATGAAAGGGCAGAATCCACTAGTGTGGAAATCTGCAGGCCAGCGGGAGGTTGGGGGAGAAGTCAAAATCATTTTCAGTTTATTTGGACCCAAGAAATGGAGGAAAACTAGTGTAAATTTGGCAGGAGCACTGTGTCTGTTTGACATGTCATCTGAGCAATATCACAACCAGGTCAAAAAGTTGAGGAATTGTTAATTCTTTTCACAAGCCAGGTGAGTAAAATAAGTTCATTTTCTAGAGCTAAGCCTTCTTTTTCCATTATGTAGTTAATAACAAAAGATATATTTCATGACCTCGCATTGCTTCCATGTCACTTCTTGCGTTTGTTTGTGAGTCGTAGTTTCACAAAGTTGTCGTTGAGTTTTCCTATTGTAAAGTCATGCAGTGTGAAACCCCCTGTCGCCGATCCATCCTTCAGTTTAAACACAGCACCCACAGAACGCTAACCCAGGTAGTCATGCAGTGTAAAAACATTTGTGACACGACTACTTTGAAAATCGTGCAGTCTGATCTAGGCATTAATCTTTGCCAATTAATATATTAATACATAAGTGTCAACATTCATCTTCTTGTTGTTAAACAAAAATTTAAACCAAAAAAACGTATAATTTAACATCATAGTAGCTATGCCAAAGTCATGTAATATTTTATATTGCAATTTTAGTTTTTTATATTTTAATTGTTTTTAATTTTAAAGCTTGAGTTAGAATATCGTCATGTTTTTTTTTTTTTTTAGAAAGTTAGAAGGCAGATTTCACATTGACCACCTAACCAAAAATGGACCAAACAAGCCCAACTAAGGTGTGAAGTTGATTTAAAATCATTTTTAAATAATCTGATGCAGAGCAAGGACATTTTCATGTGATCTGCCTCTTTTTAATAACTTAATCTAGCTTAAATTACAAATTTATATTTAATTTTATTTTATTTAAATTATTATTTATTGTAATATGTAAAATTTCATGTACCACTTTAGAACAATGATCCATTAGTTAATGTATTTACTAACATTGACTACGTTTATATGGACTTCAGCAATCAAATTATTTGCCTCAATCGGTCAAACAGCCGTGTGTACTGTCTATCCTATTGTGAAATCCGGCAAAAATTCGACATGACGGTAATAGTTTGATTACAGTGTTTAAATGTCTGTACTGCACTGCGACTAAAATCGGAATAATCCACCTCTTAATTGGATTTCTGTTTAGTTCGATTTGACCTTAATCACCTTAAATTAATTAAAAATCGCTGTTTACATGGTAGAGTCTTAATCAGACTACTGTCTTAATTGTATTAAAATTGAATTATTGATATTCATGTAAACGTACTCTGTATCTAAGTATCTAAGTAACCAAGTAATAATCTTGTAAAGCATTTATTAATCATAGTTCAGCAATTACTAATGCATCATTAAGATCCAAACTTGTGGTTGTTAACATTAGTTCATATTAACTCATGGGGCATTAATCAAAGTTATTTAACTTTAAAAACATTAACTTATGTTAAAAGAAATGAATAAATACCTTAATAAATGTGTAATATAATATATATTATATAATATAAAAAATATAAATGTACCAGTAGTTTGTTCATGTCTGTAAATACAAAAACTAACATTAACTAATAGACCATAATTTTAAAGTGTGACCAAATCTCAAATGTTTTTTAAAGCATTCAATTAAACAACCACATTTTATGGGCATCACATATTTTAAAATGCGCTAATGTGAAAGAATCTTTAATATGGAGCAATCTATCTTTTCCCCCCTCAGTTTCAGTGTTTTGACTGGCTGTGTGGCGTTATGACTGCTGCTGGGGGTTGTTTTGACTGCTCGTGATCGTGAGTGTTTGTTGAGGTTGGCGGGGAACTAGCTCATCAGAAAGTTCTCAGGGAAATTGTTAGTTGCTCGTCCTCAGGGTGAGCCGATGAGGTGCGTTGGGCCTCTGAAACTGGAAAACGGAACTCCAGGCGGTGGAGCAGGCAGGCCGTCCTGGGCTCTGTTGTAAAGTCAGCGTGAACCATTAGTTAGGAGCAGATGGTCTTGCGGCTGACACCAGCTGCGCTCCCAATCCCCCCACCTCATTCCCCAAATCTCCCCGCGCCTCCCTCAAACACCCGGCTGGGCTGATGTCATGGAAAGAGGGAATACTGCTTTCCTTTTTCTTTCAGGATATTGAACATGCACTTGGCCTTGCCCACAGTGAGCAAGCTTACATGCGCACCAGTACAGATAATTATAGTTTCTAGCCTACTGAAATAATCAATACTAAGACTTTATTAATGAATCAGTTTATTTGGTGGTAGTGATATTAAATAGTGATTTATCCAAGTGTCATTTTACATTAGATTTGTAAAATATTTGTGCCCGGCAGGACGAAGGCTCAGAGGTTAGAACTGTCGCCTCACAGCAAAAAGATTGCTGGTTCAAGCCCTGGTTGGGTCAGTTGGCATTGGGTTTCCTTGGGGTGCTCCGGTTTCCCCCACAGTCCAAAGACATGCTGTATAAGTGAATTAAATAAACAAAATTGGCCATAGTGTGTGTGAATGCTTAA
Source organism: Danio rerio (assembly GCF_052040795.2). Taxonomy (NCBI): domain Eukaryota; kingdom Metazoa; phylum Chordata; class Actinopteri; order Cypriniformes; family Danionidae; genus Danio; species Danio rerio. The sequence goes on from NC_141045.1 coordinate 17,618,317, forward strand.
GTGAATTTGTGTTTCCCAGTGCTGGGTTGTGGCTGGAAGGGCATCTGTTTTTTTTTTTTTTTTTTTTTTTTTTTTTTTTTTTTTTACCCCTGGAAATCTAGTTTAAAGTTTATTCTAATAATTCCTTCACATGCATTCCATTATATAATGTTCCCAAACATTCTGCAATATTAAATTCTTTATGAAAAGAGTAATTTACCATCTGGTGTAATATGTTTCATATCGCAATGTATATGAAATGTTGATTAGCAGAGTTGTGTGTACTGTACTCTAATTACATTTTTAAGAAATGCAGTAATGTAACGAATTACATTTTAAATATGTGTAATTTGATTACAGTTACTAAAGTCAATGTAATTGCATTATTTATGTTACAAATAAAGGCTTTAGAAGAAAAAAGTGTGTATTTTAAATCGCGTTTCCCGTTGCAACGTCAGTTAATAAGCATGTGCTTTTAAATTGCTGGAAAACGCAAGCTGAAATGGTTGCTGATAAGAGTGGTTGCTTCAAGTGGAAATACAGACATTACTTTGATTTCATTGAGCGTAAAAAAAATATTGCTGTGATATGCAGTCTATGTCCAGTCTCTAAAAAACTTTTGACTGCTTTTAACTCGACCAGCAACTTGTTCAAGCACCAGAACAGAAAGCATTCTATGACAATATTCATCACCAAGGAGGACACCCAGAAACATGGCTGCCCAACTCCTAAACAGGATGAATTAAATTTTTGTGAAGGTATCTTCTGAATTTGAAGGAAGCGAAGCTGCTTATGGGGCCATTCACATATAACGCAGCTTGCGTACACATATTGGGAATACATATTGCACGCACTTGCATTTTCCAGGTGCACCAGTTGAAAACCGCGATTCATGCGACAAGAACTGACCAATAAGCTTTATGCTTTGTATAGAATATACACATTTCGGTAGACTAGTTACCGCCCGATCTAGTTAACTAGTTAACACCCAATCACTGCAGTGCTTTTGCATACATCAACCCATTTTAATGTTTTTTTTTTTCAGTGAATATTAAATTACTGAAAGAGCTGCAGTTTATTTAGTATTTTTATAGGTATATTTTATCTTTTAAAAGTAAAAAAAGTAATAGATTACAAATAACTTTACTTTGAAGTTGAAGTAACAGTGCTGTTGATTAGGGGGTGGTTCCTTCTTTTTTTTTTTGCATCATTCCCTTGTAGCAAACAAGCAGTTAGAGCAGGGGTCACCAACCTTTTTGAAGCTGAGAGCTACTTCTTGGGCTAAAAATTTGATACACAATAACAAATTTGCTCAATTTACTTTAAATTATATGTAATTATTAATAATTAATGATATTCATCTATGTGAAGATACTGATCATGTTAATGATTTCTCACAATAGTTTTCAACAATGATTTAACAAGGGAGGAAACAGATAAATATCAATATGCAACACTTTATTTTTATAAATCTCTGCAAGAGGTTTCATTTTAAAATTATTACTTCTACAATATTTTCTTTAGCCACTAACAGTTTTTAACAAATCATGCACTACAATGTACCAAGTCTGTTATTCAATTGTGTAACATAAATCAACTTTCACATTTTACAGAAATTATAACAAAATCTACAGCATTTTTAACATAGAAGACACTCTTCTAACCATTGTAGTTGCCCCGAGTTGGACATTGGAGAGAGTGGAGATTATATTCCTTCTAGTCTTTAAGCACAGTTTTGCTTTCCTGTCTGAAAATGCTTTGTTTTTCAAATAAAAAATGTGTAGCTCTAAATGAGTCTTTAGTTGCTCTTTGGGGGTTAACACCATTAAAAAAAAGATTGCTGTTTTTACAGTTCGCAGAATTTTTCCACTTGTAGTGCGCTGCCTGGTGGGTAGTTAGCATGGTAATGTTAGCTTGCGTGATACGTTCTGAAATCTCTCAACATTGTGCCGTTATGCCTTCGTCAAATGAAGTTAAAAAAAAATAACTCTTCCTCCTATTCACTGCGAAAATTATTATTTTTCTTCCATGTTTTTAAATGATCTGCTTTACTGCACTCACAAGCGTTGCTATGGAGACCAACTAGCTCTAATATTAAATAAAAGATATTTATATATAACTATATGTTATTTTCAAATTGACAACAATGCAAGTGTGATGTAAAAAGAACAACTGCAAAAAATTGCAGTTTGCTGGTAAGTGGTGCTATGGTGAGCTATTTTTAGAACAGGCCCGCGGGCAACTCATGTGATCTTCGAGGGCTACCTGGTGATCGTGAGCACCATGTTGGTGACCCCCGAGTTAGAGGGATGTGGCTAAGAATGTTGTGGCTGAACTGTAAAACCAAATGTCAAAGATTACAAAAAAGGTTTTTTAGTGGATTAACTTGCAAGAATAAATTGTTCACCTAAATGACAACAATATGTGCTAGCGGAGAAAAAAAACTAAGTAAATTTTGATTTTACTTGGACTTTAAATAATTAATTAAAAACTGAACAGACACTGTATTATCCTATTAATATCTAGCCTTTTGACTGTTGCAATTCTACTGCTGCTGCACAAGATGAGAAAATCATTTTATATGTTTTTTTTTTTTTTTTTTTACTACATCTGAATTTGTCAGGCTGATCTTACAAGGAAACATAACTATTTTATGTTTTGTCAGTTCAGTCGTGCAAAAATATTAGATTTTAAAAAGAAGGCGTGGCACCCAACCCTGCCTCTAAACCCATTCATCATTGGGGGATAAGTAAATCGTACTAAATTGTACGAATGAGATTGTTCCAATTAACCACTAAATCACAAAGTTTTGAATTGCTGTGAGATTGTGTTGGAATTTGTAGTATTTTCAATCCCTTTTTCTGCAAAATGTTTGCTCTAAATATGCTGTAAGTACACGTTCCTTCTCATATCACACAGGCACACTTCAATAAACCAATAGAAAACTAGTTGTGTTTACATGCTGCGCAAGATGGGTATAAGAGGCAAAATCTAGCTCTGACAATCTTATTGTGTTTATAACCTTACAATGATTAAGGAAAAATACATATTTATGTTGCCATGACCATGTGCATTTGTTAAACACAATTGAGTTGAGAATGTGTTTGTTAAAGCAATCCTACCCACTCCACATGGACTTGAGTCTAGTCTTGTGTCTTTATTAGAAACAATTCCGAGTTGGAAACCAAACAGTTGTTCAGTGTGGACATATGATGGGGATAGGTGGGCCTGTTTGTAATCTATAAAAGCACTGTCTTTTCATACTTTTTTTTTCATGGTATGAGAACAGTGCACATTTGTTTTTGAATACAACTTGCCGATTCTTGCCTTTTTCCAAGCATTTAAATTTATGTAGTTGGCACACACTTTTGTCTAAGAGATCTTGAGTTTGATTCAAAGTGCGTTAAGTCATGGATTCCCTGGCAGTTGAATGCAGGACCTTGTGTCGCTAGCACCTTTCCTGTGAAATAAATCTTCATTGCATTACCTTCTGCAGTAACTACAAATAAAAAACTATATTTTAAAAGCATTTGTTGGCTATTTTTCCAGTAGTTATTTAGCTTTTTACTGTTTGACATATATCTGTAATGCATTGAGATCTGTAATGCAATGTAGGAGAGGCACATGAGCTCAAGTTTATTATTTAACATTTTATGTGATTTTTTTTTTTTTTTTTTTTTTTGGCTTGGAGTTTATTCCCAATGTTTGTCTAAAATACATCATTATATACTCACTACACTCAACGGCTTTGAACACAATCAAGACGGTAGATCAAAGTAAATGATGTCATAAATACTGTTTAGCTTCTACCACAGATCAATCATTTGTTTCATAAGACCTCATATCGGCAGGAGCCACGGTTATTAATTTTGTTTTGCTTGTAAAATTATATATATATTTTTTTTACTCTCAAAATTCACACAGCTATTGACTTAAGTTCTAAAAACCTTCTTTAATGTTATACAGAATGAAAAAGTCAGAGTTTTACAAATTTAGGGTGTCCCCGGTCTTATGTCTTAAATCGGTTCTTCATTTTCCTAGGTTCATGTAAAGCTACCCAATCGGCCCAACAGCCATCCAATCACTAACAATCCATTGCAATAACTTTTACCGAATATTTATTTACCGATATCGTTGAATTACCTTCCTTACAAAAACATCTTGACAACAAGTTCTCCGTGTATTTATATAGCAAATATGGTGAG